>NW_024070194.1:37745395-37751974 GCF_014754425.2 Oryx dammah | reverse complement strand
GTCACAGAACACCCCACTCCCTCCCATCACAGAACACCTCCCTCCCCTCCCGTCACAGAATACCCCACTCCCCGCCAGACACACACACCCTACTCCTCTCCCGTCACAGAACACCCCTCTCCCCTCCCATCACAGAACACCCACTCTCCTCCTGTCACAGAACACCCCCAACTACTGGTGACACTATCCTGGTTTGCATCTCAGTGGATTAGCCTCCTCTGCTTTGAACTTCATCGGAGCAAAATCCTATGGCATGTCCTCTCTGCGGCTGGTTCCTCATTCTACATCAAATTCTCAATGAACAGCGATGAGTACAGGAGTGAAAACATCTGGGCCTTTCCATGTTAAGGAGGTTTAATGGTGTCAGGTCCTCCTAGGGAACTAAGAGTCTTGTGAACAGAGGCCAGGATGAAGACAGCAAAAGGACCCTTGGGAGCCCTGCCTCTGTGGCCTTCTTCCTGCTCATCCTCAGATGTGGCACACTACATTTCAGCACACTCAGATACGTGGGATCCAGTCATCTGACTCAGGCACAACCACTTTCACTGTTGCTGGTGTGACTGTGACTAAGTCTATTAGTTGTTCTGATTCTTAGACATGACAGAAGCTCCCTGGTCCTTAGTAACAGAGTCATTTTCTGCGAAATAGACAATGAAAGTTGACTAGGAGCAAACTAATTTGACTTTATTTTAACTTTGGGGAATATAAACAATGATTTGGAAAAAATAATCCTACAATGAATGACTTCCTGTTTCGTGCACACAAGGGCCTGCAGAAATATGCCACAGAGCAATTTCTGGGTCAGAATAAATTAGAGTTTGTAATGCATTTGCCGATATTGAGAAAGCATAAAAAAGAAATGAGGTAATTTTGTTAGGGTTTGATGCCCATTGTTCACTGAAACATAATGCAAGTTATGTCTTTGGCTATAAAATAAAATAATGAGGCGATATATTCCAAGTCTTTCTCATAGATTATAAGCTCAATCTTCCAATTGTGTATATTTAATGACTCCACAGTGCTGATCACTTATTTTCAAATGGTATTTGGAGATAATAAGCTCGAATCTGCAGTTTGCTGTGGAATTTACTTTTCCAAGAAGAAGGATGAAAAGAAATCTCTTTATACTGACAGATGTGTTGAGTCCCATAACATAGTCATTGTCCCTCCAGATGGTTGGGCAGCTCTCACTCCTGGCCTGCCACACCCTATGGTCTTCAAGACAACAAGCAGAATTACATAGTGTTTCAATGTGGGATCACCTCTTCATTAAATCCACAAATTGTTCTTAATTCTTTAATAACAACTGACCTCTGACCCTCAAGACAGAAAACTAGACTCAATGATAATGCCCATGATAAAGCAATAATGCTGATACATTTTATGTATGATAAGTGTCATCACATTTAAATACTATTTATAACACAGGAAGGTCAGGAGAAGATTGCATTTGAAAAGGGCAGAGCAGAGTAAATGATTAGTTTTATAAAACTCTTAGTGTGTGGGATTATTTTTCATATTTACTCATGCTTTCTCTGTAAGTCACTGTTCTGATACAACTGAATAATGAGAAGGCTTTTAATTCCCAAAGAACATTGAAGGGTGGGAGGACAAAGAAGAGATGAGAAAGTCATCCCAGATGGAAGGGAGGAGCACTTGAAAAAGCACGTGAGTGTGCAAGGGGGAAGCCCAGGCACCTGCCCTCAAGGGCAACTGAGATTAGGCCTCGTGCCATCTGGAGAGAGGCGCTCAATACATGAGAGCGGGAGCAGAGGTTTAGGGGAGAGAGAAGAGCTTAATCTTAGAAACTTAATTCTGAGGCCATGTAAAGCAAGGATGGGAGAGAATAGAACGAGGAGTTCTGGGTATAGTATTCTGCCATGGTCAATGTCAAGAGGAAAATGATGGGCAGAAAGATGAGTGACGGCAGGGAGGAGGGACCCATGAAACATGCTGGTGTTCAGTCCACAGGGTTCAGCATCTCCCGGGCTGAGTGGGACTGTGACCTGCATGTGGGAGCAGGACAGAGGGCCAGCGCCTTCCATTGGGAGCAAGATCATCTGTTGGCGATTCTTGGAGCTGCTGGCAGTCAGGTCAACACAAAAGGAAGCCTCCACATATAATTTTTATTTGTGAATCATATCTCAATAAAATGAAAACAAATACATGAGAGGTTGAGTGATTTTATCCAGAAAGATGAACAGAGCTGATTTACCGTGACTTCCACATCCTCCCCACCACTCAGAAGCTCTATGGTCCAAGTGGAGGAACTGCCCTGGAGCACCGTCTACTCCATCACTGCAAACAGCCCAATCCCTCCCAGAGGTCAGAGTTTGCTGAGACTGGGAGGAAAGTTTTATTCTATCCCTTTCATAGATGTGGACACAAAAGTCCCAGGGAAGATGACTCATTATTTTTCTAAATTTTGTGTTCTTCATGATTTAATCATGTCTGTGCATGAACCATTTATCAATTTTCCTGCCTTTCCAAATCCCATGTTATCAATTCAGTCATCTACCAAGTCCAGAATGACATTTTCTACTCCAACTGTTTTCTATCAGTAACTTGTTTATATTAAAATAAATGTTTCCAAAGTATGAACTGCTTTATAGTTCACTTAAGGAATGTGTGTGCTAGGTTTTCATAGCATGTTAATGTAAACTAGATTTTAATATTACTTTCCTCTCAAAGCACGAAAAAACATACTTTGATGCAGAAAAAGAAAAGAACATTGAGACCCTTCAGTCAAGGACCACATTTAACAGATGTTGCCACCTTCCTTCTGTGCTGCCTGCAGCAGGCGCTGAGCCCAGTGGAGCCTTTGACTGTCTTGCTTCTATTTTAAAATGAACTTCAAGCAACACCACTTTTCATTAGAACAAGCTTCAGTCTCCCAAACAAGAGTGATTCTGCCTTAGTTATCAATATATTCTTTCAAATTCTTAAGACAGTACTCCCAAGAACCACTGTCCACTAGATCCTCCAGTTCCAAAATTCTTGTGATATCTTTTGGAACCATCCCACCACTGCAGTTTAAAACCTGTGAGTCAGACACTCGCCCACCTGCCCCGGTGGACCCATCTAGTGGAGGAGAGGGAGGGAGAGCTGATTCCTCCTTCACATGTGAAACATGGTGAGAAGCAAGTTTGGCCCACCTGCGGTTCTCAAAGGGTAGACCTGGACCCCCAGACCCGGGCTGTTTGAAATGTGGGTACTAGACCATGCCCCAGACCTGCAGCTGTAACAAGCCCCCCACCCCTAGTGATTACGATGCAAGACGCATGCTTAAGTGTGGGAACCACTGATCTAGATAAACAGTCCATTATTTCTACTCAGTCTCCATGTCACAAAGTGGACACATTTAGAGGGAGAATGATACCATTGTTATGACACATTTACTGTCAAGAGAATGAAGTCGCTTCACAGAAAACCATAAAAAAGCACAGCAGAACTTCTTCCAAAATCCTCCACTCTATAGCAGAATCTACCTTCTTATATCCTCTCGACCAATTCTAGTCACCTAAGAAAAATGCAATTTTGGTTTCAGGGTAAACATTATTTTTCCTCCTTTTTGGTTTAGATAATGGCCACTTTTAACAAACAAAAGTAAAGATAATGATAAATAATTGTATTATTTATTATTGAGAGGATATTGAAAGAGGATAGCTTTTAGAGAGGTTTTAGTTTTCTGATAAAAAATAAAGTCTCCCCAGACATTCTGGGGCACAGAATGTCTGACAAGAATGAGATGACACAATAATGCTATTGTTCCACTATTATCCTTATAACATATTCAGTAAACAGACTTGGAATAGATAGTACATAAATTGTCTTATTTTTTTACATTTCTATTCTAGACTAATTTCTTACAGGAAAACTTGTCTTAATGTAAAAACATCATAATCACAAACACACATACCCTTGACAAGGACCATCAATTTAAAATGTAGAATATACGTACAAATAGGTTCTTCTAAGGCAGATAAGTGGCTTATCACAAGAGAAGAAAGCTTATCATGAGAGAAAAATGTGGCTTCATGATAAAGTCACTGGAATCTGCAATTTGGCATTTGAGCCTCAGATGGACGACACGTGATTATTCATTACACCTATAAGCTGGGAGCCACACGTGCTCCAGGTTTTTAAATCGTTACTGTTACACAATGAAAGGGGAAGTACAGGAGACACACTCATGGGCCAACCTCTCAAATCACATTTGAAAGTTTGTCTTAAATGTCTGATTAATCAGGAAATTAGAAGAGTGCCACTGCGATACCCAGCATTTATCATACGGTTTGAATAGTTGGTAAAAAGTGCCTTGTATCTTCTGCAGGCTTAATAGGGGAAATGGGGCCAGAATCCTGAGGCTTTCAGGGAGGGGAAGTATTTCCCAGGATAGGGGTCTCGGAGTCAGACTGGAACCTGGCTCCCTTGGGAACCAGAGTCTTAGTTTCCAGTTACTTCAGTCTCCAAAATAAAGTCTCCACTGGCATATTCCCACCAGTGGAGGAGGATTCCTTGCAACTGGGAGGGGGTGGTTGTCATTTTTCCTACAAGAATTCATAGTAAGTAAAGGTCAGTACTGTGTCCCGGCCCCAGTAAAGCGAAAGCTGCCTGAGTGAGCATGTGGGAGATTTCGGCACCCTGCATTTCCTGATCTAGTGATCATTCCCTTTCCTTAAATGCTCCAAATACACAAGCCATCAGTCAGACTGAGCTCCACCGACTTTGGTTACAATGTTTTGTTCCTGCATCTACACCCCAGGGGCACATCTGACCCTTACCCATGTGTGGCTCTCAAGGTTAGCCCGCCATGTATCACAGGATACCAGGCAGTGCTGGCGTTTCAGTTCACTGGGGGCGGGGGCAGTGGGGGGACGCTGACATCATTGGGATGTGTTGGCGGGGGGAAGCTGACGGACCAGGGCAGAAGTAATTCATTCAGGCTTCTTACGAAGAACAGGTGATTTCTGGAAAGCCTTCTTTAATTCAACAGGGTTTAAAGGTATTGCTTCAGAGTCTGCAAGATGTTCACATCTGCCTGGCGAGTTCAGCTCCTGAGCACATCCATGCCAGGGAATGAAGGCTCGTCAGGAAAAACACGCTGACCGAAGTTCATGAACTGTGCACTAGGAAGGGTGGATGTCACCATATGCAAATTATGTCTCACTTACAAAAGAATCCAAACGTTACTCATCACAGCTGTCTCTTAGAAAGGAGGTAGTTACTGAATTGTGTCCTTCTCCACATCCCAGTATGTAATGATGCTGTCAGGGAGGGAAAAATGTCTCCTCTGCTCCCTTAGGTGCCCTAACTAGGTTCTGTAAATTAAGTTGACAAAATACAGTTAACTAACAGGAGGAAAAATATTTGTGTCATATGCATACAGAAACCAACAAAATAAGTAGCTGGCTTTCTAAATGGTCAAAGTTAAAAGCTTGTATACCTAACTCATTAGGGGAAAGGAAGGGAGGAGAAATGGTTTCTATGGGAAAAAATCAGTCTCTTTACAGAAGATGAATGGGTTTTAAGAACAGCCAGGAGTCACATGACTACATTTGTATACCGGCGTTGAGTGCTCTTCACCTTCTTCAGGGCCATCGCATTCCTAGAGACAGGCTAATTCCCCAGAAGTGGCTGCTTTTAGTCAAATAAGGGATGCTCCAAGGAGGCTTTTTTCCTGCATATATGGAATCTGAAATGTTTTCGGCTTAAAGCAATCTTTCTGCCAGCACCGGGCTCTGAGTGGGTATTCATCTTCTTCTGCATCTATGTGTTTGCTGATGAGAACCCGTTCTTCGACTGCCGAGGAGGTGCCTTGGAGCCTTTGTGCAGAGGATCACCAGGCTCTTCCAACGTGTTCACTTCCAGCACAATCACTGCAATCATGTGAATTCAGTGACCCTCAGTTCAGTTCAGTTCAGTCGCTCAGTCGTGTCTGACTTTTTGCAACCTCATGGACTGTAGCACACCAGGCTTCCCTGTCCAACACTAACTGCCAGAGTTTACTCAAACTCAAGTCCATTGAATTGGTGAGGCCATCCAGCCATCTCATCCACAGTCATTCCTTTTCTCCTCCCATCTTCAAACTTTCCCAGCATCAGGGTCTTTTCAAATGAGTCAGTTCTTTGCATCAGGTGGCCAAAGTATTGGAGTTTCAGCTTCAGCATCAGTCCTTCCAATGAATATTCAGGACTCTAAATAAATATATTCATTTGGGGAGACTTGGTATACCTGAAATGATACACCTTTCTATTCAGGGGCAAACTGCTTTTTGTTTGTTTCCATTCGCTCTTCCACATAAAGTTTCACCTTTGCATTTATGTGGATACACCACTCTATGAAAACTTTCTGAAAGAATATTAGTGTTCTTAATGCATTACAAATGGAACTTCTTGGAGAACAGAGGACCCAGGAAAGATATCTCACACCGACAACATAAAGAAGCAAAGCAAGTACTCGCTCCACGATGATATGCACAACACTGCCACATCTGAGTACAGACTGTGGCTGTCTGCACAGAGCTGGACACGACTGAAGCGACTTAGCAGCAGTAGCAGCAGCCACATCTGAGTACAG
>NW_024070194.1:37627749-37745385 GCF_014754425.2 Oryx dammah | reverse complement strand
AGCAGCAGTAGCAGCAGCCACATCTGAGTACAGACTGTGGCTGTCTGAGATGGACCACGCAGGGTTCAGGGACCCAGGGAAGCTCGATCCAAGCTGCTTTAGGGACTGTGAAATCTCCTGCAGACCACAGAATGGAGGAGCAGCACTGACGGTGCTTCAGGCCAGAGGAAGTGATGAGGAATCCATCTGCGTTTTGTAACAGAACTGAACTCCATCCAACTGGAGGAGAAGGTGCACAAGAGAGCGGCAGCAGACAGGACCAGAGGCACCATGTGGCTGTGTGCTGGGGTCTCTGTGAGGAGCCTCACTGACTTAGAAGTTAGCTGGTCAGTACTGACTGTTTGACAGTCCAGTCACTTCCCTGCCACACTCATGCGTCTAATTCCCTCAATAACACCTGAAGCCCATTTGGCAAAGAACACAACCGTCAAGAGATGCCAGAGATCCTGCAGCGTTCCTGGAGCCCTGTGCCTTGTGCATCTAAGGCAGAACATACTTTAGAACGGTGGCAAATACTGGAGCTTTGATCAGTCAAACTGGTTTTTAATATCATCGGAAAATCAAAAAAACAGACATTTTTGTGACTCTGTTCAATTCTATTTTTATGTAACTAAACACTGTATTCATTTTATCATTCTGTTGGAACTTCTTAAAGATATTAAATCAAAAGGGTGCCCCAGTTTGGGGAGGATTATGAAAAAGCAGCAGCTAAGAAGCAATAGATGATCGAGCAGCAGTAAAGAAGGAGACTGGACCCCCCAATCTCCCCAAAACAGAAGTCCAGGCTGCAAGACCTAGGAGAACAGGAATGAACCCAAACATCACCCGAAAGGGAGGTTTTTTTTTTTCTCTCACTCATACAGCTTAATAATAACACATATTAACAAATTTATGAAAAATAAGTCCGAGAGCAATAAGAATTAGTTGTCACGAACTGATAAGCAATGACACTCATTTTCAAAGACACTCCTATAGGATATTTTGGAAATTTGTATTTTGATTTACAGGACTTCACAGATTTTATCACTACAAAGGGGAAAACCTCATTGTTGGAAGCACATGGTAACAATTGAAGGGCTATGAGCAGCCTATTCCTGAGGAGAAGGGTATATTTGTAGATTTCATAAAGGGCTACATTTTAGTCTTTGCTTTTTTACTATATCTTTCTGTTCAGATTTATATTTAAATGTGCCTTAAAATGTCATTACCTGAAAAGGAACTAAATGCTTTGCTTAATGAATAATGCAGGTTTCTGAAAAAGTAGAAGTAACTCTAAACATTTCAGTTGGACATAAAATTGCTTAAATCTTGAAATGACAATAGAGATTTACTACTGTCTTTGGAATAGTTAAAGATCTAAGTCAGTTGCAATTTCAAGGACATTACAGGATTATAAATTATAGAATTATAAATTCTGTGTATTACATATTTCAAAATTATAAATTCCAACCAAAGTCCGAATAGCGGTCTACTATGACAAACACTGACTTTCGTGCATCAGTGAGAAATCACTTGAAATCCTTGGGTAGAAGAAGCTGTAGCAGAGAATTAGGACTCACTGGCATTGTGCGTACATTTTTATAACAAAATTCTCAAATAATTATAGTTTAATAAGGTCTTATATTCTAGAGCATCATAATAAGAGTATATATCTGTGTGAGTCTGTGCACACACACACACACATACACCACAGATTTAGCAGAACATTGAGAAGAAATATGATAAAGTGATCATGCTACAGCCTTGCAGGTAATTATACACAAAGATGAATGTTGAAGAACATGGATTTTTCTTATCACATTGGAACCAGCCTTCAGGTTCTTTAATTTCATAAATTGGGAATTGCAGGATTCTCCATGATGAACAATATTTTTAGAGAGATAATAAAAACACTGTGTAATTACATACTGCTTTTAAGCTGAGTGCTTGGCAAACATTGTCCTGAAAGCACACTGCCGGCTGGCCATGCTTTTTGTTTCATCTGGAAATGCTCATTTATGTGTGCTGAAAAGAACCACAATTTCTAGAATATATGATGAGGAACGTAGGTAAGCAGAGGGAGAATATAAGTCTTTCAGATTATTTTCTAAGGAACACCAAATATGCAATTAAGGATTTCTTTACATAAATAGTGGCTCACATACTCTCATGTTCCTTTATTTATAAATGCAATCAACAAACTTCAATTGAGGGTGCACCTCGCGATAGAGATTTTATTAGTGTACCTGACAAGCAAAACGAAATGCCAGCAAACAGACACGGATCTCAGGCTTAACACCGCACAGGTTTTGCTCTGCCCTCTCAGCCCCCAACGTGCCTCGTGACAGGTCAGGTCCTGCTGCTGTTTGCTGTCCTTCAGGGCTCAGGCTCCTTCTGTCCCAGAATCCGATCATCCCCTGGGGTCCTCGGTTCTGTCTTTGCTTTAGGAGAAGACAGAAGCCTTTCCCCAACCAGGAAGGTCTACCCCCGGGCCTGTGACCATAGTTAACCTGGGGCAAAGCTGACCTGAAGGCCCTGGGCGGGCTCAGAACCAGCCAGGGCGCACCTGCAGCCACACAGAGTCAGGCAGGGCCAGATTCCCGTGCTGGAGTCCAGGTGCGGTCCCCAGCACCAGGGGAGGGAGCTCCTCGGGGCAAGGGCATCTAACAGGATGGAGCCAAAGAAGTCACCACGCTGTCCACGTGGCTCTTCCAGCAGTGGGGCCCACGGCCCACAGAGGAGAAGCAGAAAGCCAGAATGAGATCACAGGGGACCGGCAGGCTGGGAGGCCAGGCTACACCGACAGCATGCTGTGTGCACTTCCAGCACCGCAGCCCCGGGTTCCCACAAACCCACATTCCCACAAACCTGGGGCATGTCTATTACCGCACAGATCGGAGGTCGGAAACCGGAGTTCAGTTTCCCTGGGCTGAAACACTGGATCCAGGTCAGTGCTTCTTTCCTCCTCAGGGTCTGGGGGCACCTCGTCCACTTCCCAGCCTGCAGGCGGCATTCTGCATCCTCTGCTCCTGGCCCTTCAGGCAACTTCTGAGCCCAGCACCTCCACCTCATCACATGGCCTTCTCTGCCTCTGGCTAGGAGGACCCCATGTTTACCTGAGGACCCACCTGGACAAGGCCAGATCATCTCCCACCCTAGTCCCTGAGCCTGGTCACATCCACCAGGTCCCCACAGCCCCAGGCACACTTGGGAGCCTCCATTCAGACCAGCACACTCTATATTCCATCCCAGCAAGGCCTGGGGGCCCCTCACTGATGACGTGGAAGGGGAAGGGGTTTATGGGAGTTTCCAGGCCAAGGCTGCCTTATTGGGTGTTATCAAAGGGTTAGGGTCAATGATGGCCATGTAATCATCATTTCAGTCCAGTTCAGTTCAGTTGCTCAGTCACGTCCAACTCTTTATGACCCCATGGACTGCAGCACATCAGGCCTCCCTGTCCATCACCATCTCCTAGAGCTTGCTCAAACTCCTGTCCATTGAGTCGGTGATGCCATCCAACCATCTCATCCTCTGTCGTCCCCTTCTCCTCCTGCCTTCAATATTTCCCAGCATCAGGGTCTTTTCCAATGAGTCAGTTCTTCGCATAAGGTGGCCAAAGTATTGGAGTTTCAGCTTTAGCATCAGTCCTTTCAATGAATATTCAGGACTGATTTCCTTTAGGATGACTGGTTTGATCTCCTTGCAGTCCAAGGGCCTCTCAAGAGTCTTCTCCAAAACTACAGTTCAAAATCGTCAATTCTTTGGCATTCAAAAGCAGTTGGCACAACCCCCATGTTAATTTTCCTGTGGAGTAAGCGCTATCACGGGCGGTCAGGCCACAGCACCATCTCTGAATCTGCCTTCCCACGCCCACCCCCACCAGGATGGTAAATGAGAAACACTTCAGAAAGCAGCAGGGCAGCGGCAGTCAGCCTCACTCAGCCAAGGAGCCTGAGTCTGTGCTGTCAGCCTCTGTCCTCCCCTGCAGCTGCCTGGCCACGCCCACACGATATTGCCCTCTGGCTTGGCGTCAGATCACAGAGGACATTCAGTGGTCAGTCTCTTTAACGTGTTCTTGTCTGTCCCTATCAAATACATCTGAAACTTCCATCCAAGACAGGAGGGTTAGAGGGTTACACACTGTAACTCCTAGAGTTCCACTTGAGGAATCTCCCAGGTGGCACGGTGTTAAAGAATCTGCCTGCCAATGCAGGAGACACAGGTTCCATCCCTGGGTTGGAAAGATCCCTGGAGGAGGGCATGACAACCCACTCCAGTATTCTTGCCTGGAGAATCCCATGGATAGAGGAGCCTGGTGGGCTAGAGTCTACGGGGTCGCAAAGAGTCAGACATGACTGAGCGACTGAGCGTGCACACACACATATATGCTTCCTGTAAAGACACCTCTGGCTCTGAAGGTTTAGAATCCCTGATTCCCAGAGAGGGAATCCTCCCATCAGGGGATCAAGACCCAAAGTCACCCCTTCCCCCTGGGTGATGAAGAGCCTCAGGGCCCAGTGGCTGGGACCACTGTTGATTCTTCCCTGCAGCGCAGCTTCTCCTGTTGGGTAATTCTGACTCAAATATTGTTTTTCACTATCATTCAGTTCAAAGTATTTTCAAAATTATCATTGCAGGTACCATCTAACCCACAGATTGTTTCACAGAGTGTTGTCTGATATCCAGATGCTTAGGCCCTTTTGTTTATCCTGCCCTTAGTGATTCCTGGATCATGCCAGGGTCACTGATCACACTGCACAGGATTCCAACCCTTAGAAATATGCTCAGGCTTATTTTATGGCCCAGCATGTGGTCTATTCTGGTAAATGCTTCATGTGCCCATGGAAAAAGACTTCATCTACAGTGTGAATGCAGCATCCATTCGCATCAAACAGATAAAGTGCATTGATTGAGTTGCTGAAACCTACTATGTATTCATTGTTTTTTTTTTTTTTCTTCTGCTCACTCTAGCAGTTATTAAGGTGGATGTGTTAAAATCTTGAATCAAGGCTGAATCGGGATCTGATAGCTGACATTCAGAGATGGGGCACCAATGCTGCCACTTAGTTTTTGATAACACAGTTGTGCATTTTTTTCTGGAATTACTTAAAGGCTGAGTAAGGTATACTGCAGGAGATAAAAGATCTCCTGGGATTTTACCACTGTTTGAAATATTCAAATGAAACACACCTCCTTTTCCTAATATGTTATTGAATTTCGAGGCCAGTAAATGTTCACTGTGAGAGAAATCTCAGTTTTTTCAGAACATAAGTTGCAACTGCAACATTTTCTTTCCAACGGAAATGTCTCCAAGTGCTCCTGTCCTCTTTGAGGTTGTGCATGCCCGAGGACAGCCTGCACTTACATCCAAGGCTCTCTCCACTTCTCACTCTGCCATAGCCATGGGCTTGGCACCCGGGTCAGGACAGAAAGCACTGGCACACAGCAGGAAATCTCCCTTCTATCACAGCGGGGTCCCTCACCACTGTGGTTGTGGACAAGTAAATTTGATCTTTTGGGGGCATCAAACCTTATTTATTTGTGAAATGGATTTGTTTTATAAGATCAGTGTTTTTCAGCCTTTTTTCCCCCTTTTCTCAGAACTATCCAAGAAAAGGCTTCTAATAATAATTTTCAAGGTTTTAGTTTTTTTTTTTTACTACAGTGTATATTCAAGGGAACTTTTCATGCAAGGATGGGCACAATAAAGAACAGAGATGGTAAGGACCTAATAGAAGCAGAAGAGATTAAGAACAGGGGGCAAGAATACACTGAAGAACTGTACAAAAAAGGTCATAATGACCTGGATAACCACAATGGTGCGGTCACTCAAACCAGTTAATCCTATAGGAAATCAACCCTAAATATTCATTGGAAGGGCTGATGCTGAAGCTGAAACTCCAGTACTTTGGCCACCTGATGAGAAGAACTGACTCACTGGAAAAGACCCTGATGCTGGGAAAGATTGAAGGCAGGAGGAGAAGGGGTCGACAGGATGAAATGGTTGGATGGCATCATTGACTCAATGGACATGAGTTTGAGAAACTTCCATAGGGTCGCAAAGAGTTAGATGCAACAGAGCAACTGAATAACAACATATTCTTTGAAAACTTGCCTTTGTTTAAGATAGCACACCTCTCTAGGGTGTCTTTAATCACTGGCTGCTTACACTTGCAATACCTTGTTTCTTTTACAATTCTTTACTTGGAACTCAGCTTAATAAATATCATAGTTAATACTGACTAACTACTTCAGTTCAGTTTGGTTCAGTTCAGTCGCTCAGTCATGTCTGACTCTTTGTGACCCCATGGACTGCAGCACATCAGGCTTCCCTGTTCATCACCAACTCCTGGAGCCTATTCAAATCACGACCATTGCACTGGCGATGCCATCCAACCATCTCATCCTCTGTCATCCTCCTCTCTTCCTGCCTTCAATTTTTCCCATCATCAGGGTCTTTTCAAAGGAGTCGGTTCTTTGCATCAGGTGGCCAAAGTATCAGCTTCAGCATTAGTCCTTCCAATCAATATTCAGGATGATTTCCTTTAGGATTGACTGGTTGGATCTGCTTGGAGTCCAAGGGACTCTCAAGCATTTTCTCCAACACCATTGTTCAAAAGCATCAATTATTCGGCACTCAGCTTTCTTTATGGTCCAACTCTCACATCCATATTCCAGTATGACTACTGGAAAAACCATAGCCTTGACTAGACAGACCTTTGTTGGCAAAGTAACATCTCTGCTTTTTAATATGCTGTCTAAATTGGTCACAGATTTTCTTCCAAGGAGCAAGCGTCTTTTAATTTCATGGCTGCAGTTACCATCTGCAGTGATTTTGGAGCCCCCCCAAAATAAAGTCTGACACTGTTTCCACTGTTTCCCCATCTATTTCCCATGAAGTGATAGGACCAGATGCCATGATCTTAGTTTTCTGAAAGTTGAGCTTTAAGCCAAATTTTTCACTCTCCTCTTTCATTTTCATCAAGAGGCTCTTTAGTTCTTTGCTTTCTGCCATAAGGCTGGTGTCATCTGCATATCTGAGGTTATTGATATTTCTCCCAGCAATCTTAATTTCAGCTTGTGCTTCATCCAGCCTGGCATTTTACATTATGTACTCCACATATAAGTTAAATAAGCAGGGTGACAATATACAGCCTTGACGTACTCCTTTCCCAATTTGGAATCAGTCTGTTGTTTCATGTCCAGTTCTAACTGTTGCTTCTTGACCTGCATGAAGATTTCTCAAGAGGTAGATCAGGTGGTCTGGTATTCCCATCTCTTTAAAAATTTTCTAAAGTTTGTTGTGATGCACACAGTCAAAGGCTTTGGCATAGTCAATAAAGCAGAAATAGATGTTTTTTTCTGGAACTCTCTTGCTTTTTTGATGATCCAAAGGATGTTGGCTATTTGATCTCTGGTTCCTCTGCCTTTTCTAAATCTAGCTTGAACATCTGGAAGTTCACGGTTCACGTACTGTTGAAGCTTGACTTGGAGAATTTTGAATATTACTTTGCTCGTATATGGAATGAGTGCAATTGTGCAATATACTACTTAACCACTTACTGATTTAAATAAAAAGAAATGGAATCTTTACTAGTAGAAACAATTCTTCACCTTCCGATGAAAAAAAAAGGAAAATAATTTATAGCCAGTAATGATGGGTAAATCAGTTTATCTTTTTCACTCTCTCTCAGTGAAAGTCATTTCATTTCTCTTTGCAGGGAGATAAAAGTTAAAATATTTTTAAAGTCACATTTCCAGTAGTCAACTGAACAGATTTGAAAAGAAGGAAGAATCCTACTTCATATCCTGGGTAATGCTGTCGTAAAGACACATATTTTTTTTCAAGTTTTTCAGCTTAGCCATCCACCTATGAGAGGCGAGCATGAGGTTTCACATGGCAGAAGGCAGGAACCACATTGGCGAACTGTCTTTTCAGAGGTGCGCTTGTCTCTTCCTGGAAGCTGGGTGATCACCACTGAGGGCTCTGAAGCAAGTGCTTTGTCTTGGTCATTAAGCTGGAAGCCCGGCTTCCTCAGTAATTAAACAGCTCCGTTCACTCGTGTGAAGAGTGAGCCTGCAGCCAGTGGTGTTGGCCAGGCTGCTCTGGGCAGGAGGGGAAGTTCCAGCTGGGAGAGGTTTTTAAAGTTTAACTTGAAAACACACTTTGAGCCTCTGATCCCATCAGGGGTCTACTTGTCAAATATGCTCTGCCACCATTAGCTGGTCTGAGGATAATCTGTCTGCCCTTTGGAAAAATTAAGTCAGAATCCAGGCTTTCCCAGGCAGAAATAGAGTCCTGCAGGATTATGTAAAAGTGTAACTGGTTGGACCATGAAAAGAAAATTAACAATTGTCAGAATAACTGCCCTGCTTTCTCACTTTCAGGAAGGGCCTGTCCTTACAATTCTGTCAAAACCAGCAGTTCTATTTCTTAGCCACAGAGTAGGTGTTGTATCTTCCTGATGTGGCCAGATGCATTCAGCGTCTCAATCTGCTTCTAAAAAGGGGTAAAATCCAAAAGAAATGGACTCAGTTTTTTTCCCCAGAAAGTCATTTCCTTGTTCTGTTTCACTGAAGAATTTTCTAGGACAACTGAAACATTATTCTTGAACATGAAATATTTTGAAAGAATAATTAATTTACAATAATACCTAAACAAAGTTAAAACAGGAAAATAGGATATAAGCTTGTGGATAATTAATAAATACTTATTGAGTTCTAAGTTAGACAAGATGGGGAAGTCATATGTATAAAGTTATCTATGAAAAGTGCTTACAACGAAACAGGGGGGAAAAAAATGAACTTGGTACTAAGAATACGGTTAAGTTCTGTGACACTGAGATATTTGTTAATAGTTCATAAACTTTATAGCTCAGTCTGGCCCAGAGAAGTCAGAAGATTTTCACAGAGGACATAGAATATTTCCTTTGTTCACTTTGGAGAAATGTGAACTTGATTCACGTTGGGGAAAGCTGACAAGAGGTTCTGTCAACTCAGGCTGCTTTTGTGTAGTCACCTAGAGTCGGGAGTTTTGAATTCCACAGAGGGGATACACAACTCCAGCCGTGTCGGATCCTAAGAACAATGCCACCCACTGTTTCCACATCACGGGAGGAAATCAGGAAAGCCACAGGAAGCCACAGCCTGCACCATTCATTCATCTCAACAGATACCTCTTAGAAATCACCTTACTTCTGTCTTACAATATTTGAAACCTTCTACACCAGGCCCTGACATGACACACTTGTCTATATCATGGTCTACAGAGGGCTGAACCTGCACAGATATGCGCAACACGACATCAGGCGGAGCCGTGGTAAGAAAGGGTTACCCTCAGGCAGGTCCAGGAGATTTCTGGCGAGCAGAGCAGGGCTCGGTCCTCTCGCTTCACCAGAGAGGTGGTGCTTCACCACTGAGGGCAGCACAGGGGGTGGCTTCCAGGCCCTGGGAATTTTTTGAGGGGACTAACTGTGAAGGATGACCTCCCACACACTCAAATCCCCTCCCTCTCTGGGCTGTTTCCCTCGCTGCAGTGACCGCAGGTGATGGGAGCCCATCACTGCTCGGCGAGCACTGCTCAGCCCCCAAGAAACACACCTGCCCTGCCTGGCGTGCATCTTTGCTCTGTGAGTCCAGGACCCCACCCACAGTCACCCCCACCAGCACCGCTTAGAAGAAGGTGAGGGCCTGCAGGACGCTGTTCTGCAGAGGAGGGGAGCTGAGAGACACAGGCTGGAGTCCCTGAGCTAAAAGCCCACTGCTCTCTGCGCCTCGTGGCAACAACAACGCGGAGTCCTGGCACCAGATGGAACAAGCACCCACTTCTCAGCTAAACCTGGCTGGGCTGGTCGGGGGGCACCACGGGGTGCATGGGATGGCTTTCTGGGACAGCTCAATTCACACATCTCTCCTCTCTTTCCAGCATCTTGGACTTCTCTGAGCTGTTCTCACAGTTATGAACCAAGGGGAACCTACATGGACACAGTCTACAATTGACTGGCTGGAGCCTCTTTCTACCAAATCGAGTCAGAGGGCCAGTGGCATCATGTGATACAGAAAAGCTTATATTTGAAACTATAACAGACATGAGCCAGTATTTCCTGAGATTATCACTTACACTCTGCACTTGGCAGGTATACTTCTACTTTCTGCTTGCATGTGACTATGTAAAAATGGCCCAATAGAACTCGATGTTCTCTGCTTTTGGACAAGATCCAGGTAGATGTAAAAAGATACTCAAAAACTGTCTACTTTTCCCTCAAAGTTTCTCCTTCTCAAGGGCAGCCTGTTTTTCTTTTTTGTTTTGTTTTTAGTTTCTCAGTTTTCTTTTTATTCAGACATGAGCAATATCATTCTATATTTGACAAAAGAGAACTGAACAGCTGACAAAAGCTTTAAATGTGCTTCTATTATAATACAGAATTTAGTCTAATTATTAGTAGTCTTGACTCACATGTAATTCTGAGAAAGAATCTCTCTGATTCTGGCATATTGACCTGACAGGTGGAGGTGGTGCCACAATCCTACCCTTGAATTCTCAATCCTGTTTCCTCAAAGGATACTTCTGAATTTTTGGTTTCCATAGACTGTCAGGTACATTAACTCTAAACACTGAAATCAGCTCAGTGCAGGTGAGCAGCAACCACAATCACTGTCACAACACATGTGTCTGAAGAATCTCCTGCTTCTCTGCATCACCCTGTCTTGTCTCCTGTGTTCACAGGGCCGCTCTCCAGATTCATGGAGAGAAGTAAAGCAGAGCTTCCCCATGTTCCAATTACTCTTAATTTCAGTGTGGGGCACTGGAAAATAGATTAACCAATTCGCTTAATTGTCACTAATATTAGCACATGTGATCAGTTGCAGCACAGGAAGCTTTCTCATTGATGGAGATGGGGTGTCACACCCCACTTGCCACAACATTCAGGTTAACAGACACTGATTGTCAGACCGAACGATCCCTCTGACCAACGGTCTGTGCAAATGGCTGATTTTCACTTGATGACAAGGTGAGCTGTCACAGAAGCAACGCCTGGGATCCATTGTGATGGGAGACAAGTTTCACGGCTCCTGAGTTCCTGCCTAGGTCAAGCCTCCTTTGGGCCATGAGTAATAAACTGGTCTTATCTGACCCTGGGGTCTCCTCTGACCCTGGGGTCTCCTGTCTCCCGTCAGCAGGAAATTGGTGCTGGCTATCTGTCTACTTACAAGCAGGGTGAAATCTAGACCTTTAGTTTCAGACCTAATGTGTGCACAGAGAGTAAAACACATCTAGAGCAAAATACAGAAACCAGGGTGCGTGTGTGCTGAGGCTGCAATCACGTCCAACTCTGCAACCAGCCTGCCAGGCTCCTCTGTCCATGGGACTCTCCAGGCAAGAACACTGGAGTGGGTTTCCATGCCCTTCTCCAGGGGGTCTTCCTGACCCAGGGATCCAAAGCAATGAAAAAGTGACTCACAGGCTCACTTTCAGTTCTTTTACCACCGAGATCACTCACACTCTGCATGTGACCATAAGGACTTAAACACCATCCAAAGCCTCCATGTGGTTTCTCTGCTACTTCATGCAATGACATTGGCAACTAGGCAACTTGTCAAAGGATGGAAATCATTAGAAAGCAGGGTCAGGCTGCTTGGAGATGGAACTTCTGAAACTAGCATTTGGAAACAGCAAACACTGCAAAGGAAGCCGGTCGGGAACCAGGGACCTCTAAGTAAAGATGTTGTGACACAGGTAAGGTCAGAGGTCCGAAGAGGCAAAGTTCCTCAGATGTTTAGGCTGTTGATGGGAGAGCCCGCAGGGGATCGTGATAGGGGGACACCTGGGGCTTAAAGAACTGGCCATCTGGACGGAGTGTCCCCTGGGGGCTCTGCAGAGGCTTTGTAGCAGAGGGCAGTGGGAACCCAGTGCACACACGTGGATGTACTGCCTGAAGCCAAAGGTCAGTGAGTGACAGACAGGACCCTGGGCTCCACCTGTGCCTGCTGATACGACAGGCAGCCAGCATTTTGGAATCCACCCCAGTTTAATCTGGGTGGGAGATGTCCTCTCTTGTATCACTTATTGGACAACATTAAATCCAACAAAACGCTTGAGCATCTGGAAAGACTGATACCCCCTCACGCATGCCCTCCTGAATAAAACAGCACACTCCCTCCTGTGAAGGCAACATGCTTTCATTTAGAAATTACTTTGTAAAATTTGCTTATGAGATTAACTGGAACCTGAATCTTCTATTTTCTCAAGTCTTGTGTTGGAGAAAAGCATTGTGTGAGAAAATGAGTTTATTTTTAATCATGAAAGAAGTTCAAACCCAGTGAATGTAATGGAAAAACCCAACAATTTGTTTTCTCAGGATTTTTCTTGAGATTTTAATATCAATATTTGTCCTTAATTTACCTCAAACACTGAAACTTTTTAATATTCCAGTTCTTCTGCATGAACAACTTTATTTTCCAGAGAAAGACGGTATTGAAATGTTTTCATGTCATTGCCTTGGCAACTGAATCCTATATCTTTTATTGTTTTTCAAATTTCATCACATTTCGAGCAAGAGTTCTTGAAGATAATGACAGCTAATGCTTATTTATCGCCTACTCTGGGCCAGGGAGTATTGAAGTGTTTTACATTTACTGTCTCTGTTATTCCTTTCAATGGCCCTATGACGTAAATGTTCCCATTTAACAGATGGAGAATAGAAAGCAACAGAGTTTAACCTAACTGCCCAAGTTCACAGAGAGTGTTGTGTGAGAATGGACATTGCAACTGAAATCAGACCCTGACTCCAGGGCCGTGATCACTGCCCTTTACTGCTTCAAAGGGACATTTTCAACAATGCCTATGATTTGAAAGAATTCTAGAACCCTTTTTGAAAGTACCATGTCTTCTTTTTAACAGTTTCTGCTCTCGTCCAACTCACAATGACCGAAGGACCACTTTAAATAGACACCCGAATGCGGACACTCCACACCTTCCCTTCCCTGGATACTACATCTGCCTGATGACTCAGATGTTGTTACAAACTGCTTAAAGGTTTGCAATTATACATTCTTTGCACTTATTTCACAATTCTGCTTCTTCTGTAGGTGTCAAATCCTTTACAGGGTCAATCCTCCCATCCCCTTTCATGAAGATAATGTACAAAGGTAAGCGAGATGAGGAGTCTGGCAGCATCTTTATTTTCATGGCACCTGAACTCCCGCCTCCAAGTCTGCACGTCTGCTATGTGACTCCTGCGGTACTGGATCTGGGCTGGAATGCTAGGTCCCGATCTTTGATGTATTTTCAGAGAATCCCAGGGATGTTTTTATAAAGTCAACAGAAAACGTTTAGTAAAGTCCTCTTGACAATGCACCATCCTCCGTTAGGATGCAATAGCTGTAACATTTGTGTGGCCATTTGTCCTGGGGCTGCATGGCCCCAGGGAATCTCGTGAAATGCTCTGAGAAGTCCAGGCACCACTGACAAGAGGCCATTTCTCTGGGGACTGCTGGTCCTTCTGGACCGGGTGCTTGGCAGATGGGCCAGTGGTGGTGTTACCATCTCACGTCTTCAGGAAGGGGGCCGGCTGTCACTCCTCTCCCAGCACTGCCTTTCAAGTCTCCCCGACCATTCCCACACCCCGAGTCCCTCACGGTGCCCAGTGTGGACCCCATGGAGCCCGGCACCAGTGTGATCACTCCTTCCCCTTCGTAGCTGCCTCGGGCTGATACTGCAGGAAGAGTGAACTCTGTACAAAAGGACTTTATGTCCAGGGCCTGAGGAAGAGCTATTTCCTGGACACCAATCTGAATTCGGACTGGTTGGGTTTTTTTTGTGTTTTTTTTAGTTCAGGTACTAAAGATACCTGATTTTACCTAGGTTGACTCACAGAAAAATAAGGACATACATAGGAAACATATGCTAAAAAAACAAATATCCCTACATATCGTCCCACAATTTACCAACATATTTGAAATATGGTCTCTATTTAATAATTTAAGTATTTAATTGATTTAACACAGGTCTATTTTGGTGTAAAGAAGTATTGCAAAATTCTTAAAAGTTATTTTCCTGAGACATGACTTTATTGACAGCTTATAACACTTTAAATTTTATATTTATTGACTCTATATACACTGTCTGTGATATTTTATTGTTCTCACTTGCAAAGAGTTTATTTATAAATAAAACGGGGTAAAATATGAAAATTCTTTGAGCCTGTCTGGCACATCATATCCATGAAAAATTAGCTTCCCCCCCTAAGTCTCCCTCACAACCTGTTTATAATGAAGGAGAACTTTACTCTTCTTGGTTCCCTGAGATCTATCATGGCCATAAACAGGTGGGGCAAAACGAGATTAATTCTTGACCAACAGAACAAGCTATTTATTTTATAATTGCTGAACTATAACTATTTTACTGCTTATAAAAATCAGAGTTCTGGGTTATACCATATTATGGGAGTCTAAACCCGTGTTCTGGAGAGACTGGGAAAAATGGAGAATGAAATGCCTGGTCCTTGTAAAGATTCAGAAGAAATTCTAAATGTATTCCAGGGATTCTAAGTATTTGGTAATGAAGAAAAGCCATAAACCAAATTCACAGAAGACTGTATACCAACGGTTGAAAAAAATGGTTATGAAAACACATTTTAGGTATAACACCTGTTCTAAAAAATGACTTTATTCTAAGGTTTTATATCCTTGCCTCAGTGCTAAAAACTGTTTATTAAAATGAGAGCTCTCAAAGCATCTGATATTTTAGTCAGTTAAATAGCAATGATGACAAATAATCTGGAATATATCTGACAGATGGTGACTAGACTTACTATGGTGATCCTTGCATAAATGTATAAAAACATCAAATCACAATGTTGTGTGTCTGAAACCAATACAATATTGTAAGCCAACTATATTTCAACAAAACTGTATGCTCTCTACACTTATGATTCTTTACACAAATCAGTACTTACAGTCCCCAGAGGTCAATGCTGGCAGCGTGTCGACTCTGTACACAGGTACACCTCTGAGATACCACCAGCCTGGCTCCAGACTGACTCGACAAAGTGAGCCAGGTCCGTGCTGCCAGCCCCCACTGCGTGTAGTCACTGTGCTGCACGATCTCACTTCTCTCAGTCGACCTCAGATTTGTCTCCTCTCCCGTCAATAACAGAGCACGAGGTCCTTCCCTCCCACAGAAGAGAATGTAAACGTGACATTTTGCACACTTAGCGCTACCCCGACGCTCGTGTCTGAGGAAGCCAAACAGTGTAGGCCTGCAGTTGTTTGCAGACAAAGCGCCCAGAACTAATTTATTCTCTCCAAGTGCCCCTCTCTCCCTCGCCACCCGGTTCTTCTCTTGCCACCTCCGGGCACTCTCTTTGAATTCTTAGGAACGCAACTTTCTAAGTCACTCAAACTGACATCCTTCATGACCTGCCAAAGGCACAAACATAAACACAGTTTTACTACTGAGGAGTTATGACAACATGCTTCTTGAGGAAAAGTGAAGCGTTTCATTATATGAAAGTAAAAACAAGTCACTTTCTGTAGGAAACAAATTTCCTCAGAAAAAAAATATGAAAAATGCAATGTTAACAGCTTCATTTTATAGATTTCTAATTTGACTCATTTAGTAACTGCTTAGAGTAAGAGGCATAACAAAAAGACATGTTTAGTGTTAGGATATAAATTTTTAACCCAACTTGAAATGATTTCTTTTTAATGTTAGTGAACACAGAGGTGATGACTAGTTGGATTATAATAAACATTCCTTTTTAGAAACACAGAATTTAATGATTTAAAGCAAATCAAAATCTTATTAAATATATTTTGATAAATTTTTAAATGCACCTTCAATACGCCAGTGGAAAAAAAAGTGAAAAAAGTGAAAGTCACTCAGTTGTGTCTGACTCTTTGCAACCCCATGGAGTACACAGTTCATGAAATTCTCTAGGCAAGAATAATTAAGTGGGTATTTTCCTTCTCCAGGGGATCTTCCCAATCTAGGGATCGAACCCAGGTCTCCCACATTGCAGGCGGATTCTTTACCAGCTGAGCCACCAGGGAAGCCCAACCATCCACTAATTTATACTCAGAGTGTAGTATATTCAGAGTGTAGTTATTACAATCTCAACTTCCTGGTCACCAGTGTCACAGGATGAAAGATACATGCTTAGTTCAGGAGTCTAAAGCTCTTTACATAAGCAGGGAGTAATCTCTGTTCATTTTTATTTGTTTTAAGATAGATTTTCATAACAGTTTTAGATTGACACAAACACTGAGGAAATGGGCTGAGTTCCCCTAAACTCCCCCCAACTTTGGCGTCGTGTGTTAATGCCGCACCTTTGCCACAAGCATGGAACCGATATTGCTGTATTTTGTTATTTAGACGCCCTGAGCTTTTCTCCAGCGTTCTTCTCACCCTAGGAGCCATCCTGAGTCTCATTAGCTATGATCATTTCTCTGACTTTCTGTGATTTCAATGACCTTCCCAATTTTGAGGGGTGCTGAGCAGGCATTTTGTAGACGGTCCCTTTGTTGGATTGCCTAATTGGCTTTTGTTTGTTTATTTTGTTTTGTGTTGGGGGGAGAAAGAACACAGAGGTGGAGTTCTGTTTCCCTCACACTGTCAGTGCAATCTGGCCCTGCCAATGCAGACCTGGACCACCCGGTGGACAGCTGGAGTCCAGGGTCTCCACAGAGAGGACTCTGCCCTGCCCCCTGCTTCACCCGCTCTTTGCAAGGAAGTCACTCTGCAAGGCCACACTGCAGGAGGGAGGAGAAGAGTACCTACACATGTTACTTGGATTCGATTCCATCAGAAACTGAACCTCTTATCCTCCACTAAATTATTTATTTAAACAGTTATATCAGTTTAGATTCATGGGGATTACTTCACACTTTGGGTTGTAAACCAGTACTGCTTTAGTCATCTTGGTGCCTAACTATTCCAGCTTTGGCCACCCGGAGCTCTTTGGGTTGGCTCCTTATCTTGACATACTCCACGGCTGTGTGTGTGTGTGTGTGTGGTGTGCATGTGTGTGTTGGGGGGTGTACATGTGTGTGATGTGGGGGGGGATGTGCATGTGTGTGGTGTGCATGTGGCAGTCTGTGCATGTGTGCAGGTGTGGGGGTGTGCATGTGTGTGGGGTGTGTGTGTATATGTCTCAGGTGTGTGTGTGTTCAGCACTCCCTTACTTTCAGTCACAATATGTTCCAGGTACAGTCTGTACATTTCTTGCTTGGATCCTTTTTTAAAATTGGGGAACAGTATTAGAAACCAAGATTTGGGTACTGAGTGTGCTTGTTTAGACTGGGGTGACTTTCCTTCTGTCTGACAAAGCAAGGATTTACATGGATATATTAATTATTGAATAAGTGATACACACAGACTAAGCCTGAAAACGGATTTTTTTCATATGTTTTGTTCACTTTCATAGTTGTCCACTGAGGCAGGCAAATATGATGCCAGTTGCTCTGTGGTGATAGAAACTGAAATGTATCTAGGTGATAGTCAAGAGAAAGAAACAAAACTGGAGGACTTGACTATTGGTTATCAAGATGTATTCTACAACTACAATAAAAAAGACACTATATTATTTTCTCTAAGACAGCTAAAGTAACTGAAGGAATTGAACAAGGAATCCATGAACTCATAAGTTTACAGTCTGCAAAGAGTTCACTCATTGGAAAACACTCTGATGCTGGGAGGGATTGGGGGCAGGAGGAGAAGGGGACAACAGAGGATGAGATGGCTGGATGGTATCACTGACTCAATCGACATGAGTCTGAGTGAACTCCAGGCGTTGGTGATGGAAAGGGAGGCCTGGCGTGCTGCTATTCATGGGGTCACCAAGAGTCGGACATAACCGAGTGACTGAACTGAACTGAACTGACGTACACCAAAGTTTACAGTGCAGTGTAGTGGGGGGAAAATGACCTTTTCAATAAATGCTGCTGCTGCTGCTGTTAAGTCGCTTCAGTCGTGTCCAGCTCTGTGCAACCCCATAGACAGCAACCCACCAGGCTCTGCCGTCCCTGGGATTCTCCAGGCAAGAACACTGGAGTGGGTCACCATTTCCTTCTCCAATGCATGAAAGTGAAAACTGAAAATGAAGTCGTTCAGTTGTGTCTGACTCTTTGTGACCCCATGGACTGCAGCCTGCCATGCTCCTCTATCCATGGGATTTTCCAGGCAAGAGCACTGAAGTAATCAGACCAATTGAAAGTCCATATATACAAATGTATATATGGATGAGATGGTTGGATGGCATCACCGATTCGATGGACACAAGTTTGAGCAAGCTCTGGGAGTTGGTGATGGACAGGGAAGCCTGGTGTACTGCAGTCCATGGGGTCACAAAGAGTCGGACATGACTGAGCGCCGGAACTGAACTGATATATAAATGCAATTTCACATCAGATAATTAAACACCTAAAAGGGGATAATACATGAGTGGCCTTGGATTAGATAAACTTTTAAAAATAGCAAACATAAATGACTCCACATACCAGAAAAATTCAGCTTTCTTAATTCTAAACCTCAGGCCTATCAAAAGACACCATTAAGAGAGTATGATAGTGATCCACAAACAGGGATAAAATATTTTCAAACTTGACAAATGATTCATATCCAGAACATCTAAAGAAATTTCACAAATCCGAAAAAGATGAAAAAGAAAATTCACACAAATTCACCAAGTAAGGAAAAAATACAGACTCTTTTAAGAAAATAATTACCCAATAGCCAAGAAAAAAAACTGAAACATCCTGAACATAATTTATCATCATTATAATGAAAATTAAAATGGCAAAGACAGAACTCCCTACGTCCACGAGGACTGAAAGGACTGCAGCACTGCAGGCTGGTGAGATACTGCCAGAGGACTCCTGGGAAAGCACCCGGAAAAATGCACCTGGCGGCACCTGTCTCCCAGTGTTCCCACCCTACATGCGTGCCCTGAGAGATGAGCACGCGTGTCAGCAAAGGGCACATATGTGCCTTCCATGGCAGCTATATTAATGAATCAATACCCAAAAAACACAAATGTCATCAGGAACATAGAGGGTAAATAATCTGTGATATAGTCTGCAACCAAACACAACATAGCAATGAGAAAATGAACTCTTGGAACACACGACAACAAAATGAAGCTCACACATTTGATGCTGAGTGGCAGACGTTAGAGGCAAAAGAGTGCAAAGAGTGTCATACGATAGAGAAACAGGCAGTGTGTGAGCAAGGCCCCGGTGTGGTTCTTCAGGATGCACTGTGCGTTAAGAACTATGCACCATCTCTTTGTTCTGGGCTGAGTCCCTGGGAGTCAGAGCAGACAGTGACAGTGAACGAAGGAAGGGCCTTGCTCATCACAACCCCAGGAATACTGGGCAGTCTGTGCTCCTTGTCCTCAGACTGTGAGCTCTGAAGTTTGAGGTCTCCTCCTTCCTGAAGTGGGAAAGAACTCCCAAACCTCAGATGATACATGAGGCGATCCACTGAACCTGAAGGTCTGGCTGCTGCTGAGTCCTCTGAGGCCTCTGTGTATGTGTGCGTGTGTGTGTGTGTGTGTGTGTGTGTGTGTGTGGAGGGGGTGCCTATGCTCGAATCCCATTTACTAAAATTATTTGGCAATTTCGGTGGAAGGACAAAGTACATGCCACTGGACACACTGGCCATGAGTCCACAGGTGGTGACTGTGGGTGTGGATGTGTGTGTTTTCCTCATTCCCTGCCCCTCACGTTAGTACCAAATTGCGAAGCTTCCTCTGTACATGACAAACTGTTATTCATAGACAAGGCATCTATTTTCCCAATAAGATGAAAAAATACAATCCACAGGTTCAAAAATTCTCAAATACTACAAACGTACAAATTAAATTGAAAACATCTATGTTTAGTCCTTAGGATGACTGGACTCCTTCATTTCTTGCTGATCACACTTCAGAGTGTCATAAAGCTATAAACACCCACATTGGCAGGAAGGAGTTACTTCAGCCATCGGAAACTGCCCCATGACTGTGAGCCTCGGCCTCGTGGCCTCATGGCAGGCCAGGAAGCAGTGTGTGTACTCACGGAGTCCCTGGGGGCCTCACGTAGCAGCTTCCACTCCCAGTATCACTGCCAATGGACAGTTTCAGCAACCACAGTCTGGCCTGGTCCCTGAGCAGGGACTCACATTACGAGATAAAGGCCTGATGGACCCCCCAAGGCAGGTGACCCAGACCAGCGCCTGCCCCGGGGGAGGGGACGCTGCAGATGGCGGTGGTGGAGAATACAGATGTAAGACAAAGTCAGTTAAGCTGGAGGTGGGAATTACCACTTATATTTGGCCATTAATCTGTCTCCTATCTTTTAAAAATAACTGTGACTTTCACCTCCTTGGAGAGCCAGGAACAAGACAGAGTGGCTATGGTGTGGAGCAAGCAAGGATCATGGCAATGCAGGGGGTGGACCCCCGCTGTCTCTGCCGACGTTCTGCCCTTTTGCCTTCAGACCTCACGGCTCCCCTGCAAGCTGTCGGCTCCAATCTTCTCACCAGCACCTGCACCCCCGCCTGAGGGACTTCTCTGGCTGCAAGGAATCCTCGGCCTGCCAAGACCATTCCAAAGACTCAGAGCCCCAAGAAGCAGCCCCAGCAAATGACAGATGGGAGTTAATAGAAAACTGCTTCCTCGCTAGCCCTGTGCGAAGTCAGGGGAATGGCTGCCTCTGTGTACAACCTTCGTGAAGGGTGTGAGGGCCCCCTGGGACTCTGGACATGACCTGCGTTGTGACCTGGGTGTGGACACCTGAGTTTATAGGTAGGACCAACCCACCCAGCTCCACAGTTAAGATTTTTCATACTTCACTGCAGGTATGTGCTAATGATAAGTGTAAATTTTAAAATATAGATAGGATTCTGATTCATGACAATTGACTAAATAGATTACCATCCCAAGGAATCTATTACTGGGTTTACTTTCATGAAACCCCATGGAAATAAATGTACAGAAAGTACACAGACATCCTTATAACTACAAACAGAACAGAGTGGGAACAGACTTCTGCCAGGCCCACGTGGCAGGACGTGGGTGAGATGAAATGGAAGAGGAGGGGCACAGCTCGGAATAGACTTGAAGGATCTTCAACAGAGCTGGTTACCAACCACCCAGAAAGGCCTAGGAGAGGTTCACCAGGGATACCAGGAGTCTCACGGGGCAATAGGAGGAGTCTGTCAGTCAACTAAAAGAACTCAAAAACACAGGTATCGTGAAGCTTTACCAACAGATGGTGCCTGATGTTAACCGCAGATCTGCAGCTGCAGGTGTTAAATCATCTTCTCTGAACACAGAGTTCTTAAAGGAACTGCAGTCAGTCCTGATATGTCTTCAGCAGATTTATGGCCTTTGCGTTTCATGGTGTCGGTGGAACCATGTCAGTGGTATACCACATGGTATACAGTGGTGGGTGATAATTGTCAGCCAAAATTTTTTTCAGGGTGCATATTTACCTTCTATGTTTTCTAGAAGATACATAGTGCTCAATTTTTCACTAAACGTCTGTTTTCATTTTTAGCTCATTGCTGCGCAAATAGATAAATCACTGCAGATTTATACTACACAATAAATGGCAATGCTGTTGTATTCAGAATGTCAGCTTACTGCACATACACTAGCTAGGCTTCAACTGTCCACCTAGTCTAAGGTAAGTTAACCCACAGTTTCTGGCCTCCCCTGCCCGCTGGCGGCCTTTCACAGGCTTCTGAGGGGATCAAGCACTTGGCGTGGCCAGCTGGAGCAGCTGCAGCCCAGACTGTCACTGCAGAATCTTGCGAATGGGGAGAAGAGAGCACGGCCAGTAATTCTTCAGAGTTAATCGAGAATTAAGAGTAGTATCTATCTTCATAGCAGAAACTGGAACTACAAAGTAGAAATCTGCTATACCTATCCTTCCTTTAATGAAATTTAAAACTGTATGTTGTTAAAACAATTTTTAAAATAAAATGGAGCAAATTCTAAACCAGGAAAAAAATGTCAGGACAATAGTGAGAAGCTAGGATGTATGACTATCTTGTGTGTAAACATATTCATTAGAATTATAGAAGTTGACTCACAAAGAAATTGTGAAAAGACAGTCCTCTTCAGAATGGAGCTAGTAAGAGACAGTGCGTGTATGTTTGGACTCATAAAACATTTTAATGTTTCTGTATATATGATGTGTGTATTTATCTATTTATTGTCTATTTATCCATCTACAGAGAGTTAGATAAATAGATGATATAGACAGATAATGTAGATACATACAAGGATACAGATATGAATATGGACAGACACACTCATGGTCAGGTTGAAGTGGTGAGACAAGGATTAACTGTTATCCAGCTATCTGGTGCCAAATTGTGGCATTTTTTTGCACTGACAAGATCACTGGAAGGAGTTCTGAAGAGAGACTTACTAGACTGTAGTAGGCTTGCCTGAGTACAGACTCCCGTTGTCTGCCATGTAGAATGAGCCTCACTCCAAACAACACCCACGCTGTGTTTTATGGAAACGCACGTTGCTCCTCAAGGCAGAGGAGCCCTGTCTAGTGACAGGCTCATTCCTACTGGACCACAAATAAGCACAGGTCCAACCCAGATTGTGTTGCTTCTCCCCGATGATGAAGGATTCAGCTTGGAAAACAAGGAGTTAAGAGATATTTAATTCCTAGCCTTGCTAATTTCCATATCTCAGAGTTATCTGTTCCTGTTGAGGGAAAGAAAACAAACCCAGTATCAGAAACTATGTCATCTCAATACCTCATATTTTAAGACGATAAAGTTACCACTGTTGTTGCTGTTCAGTCACCCAGTTGTGTCTGACTCTTTGTGACCCCATGAACTGCAGCACCCCAGGCTTCCCTGTCCTCCACTATCTCCCTGAGTTTGCTCAAACTCATGTCCACTAAGTAATTGATGTTATCTAACCATCTTATCCTCTGCCAACCCTTCTCCTCTTGCCCTCAGTCTTTCCCAGCATCACGGTCTTTCCCAATGAATTAGCTCTTTGCATCAGGTGGCCAAATATTGGAGCATGAGCTTTGGCATCAGTCCTTCCAATGAATATTCAGGGTTGATCTCCTTTAGGACTGACTGGTTTGATCTCCTTGCAGTCCAAGGGACTCCCAGGAGTCTTCTCCAGCACCACAAAGCATCAATTGTTTGGCATTCAGCCTTCTTTATAATCCAATTCTGACATCCATATATGACTAGATGGATCTTCCTCATCAAAGTGATGTCTCTGCTTTTCAATACTCTGTGTAAGTTTATCATGGCTTTTCTTTCAAGGAGTAAGCATTTTTTCATTCCATGACTGCAGTCACTATCCACAGTGATTTTGGAGCCCAAGAAAATGAAATCTTCATTGTTTCCACTTTTCCCCCATATTTTCCATAAAGTGATGGGACCGGCTGCAGTCCATGGGGTTGCTAAGAGTCGGACATGACTGAGCGACTTCACTTTCACTTTTCACTTTCCACTTTCATGCATTGGAGAAGGAAATGGCAACCCACTCCAGTATTCTTGCCTGGAGAATCCCAGGGACAGGGGAACCTGGTGGGCTGCCGTCTATGGGGTCGCACAGAGTCAGACACGACTGAAGCGACTTAGCAGCAGCAGCAGTGACAGTTTCAAACTTAGGAATTTATAAATGTGCACAAGACTATAAGCAGCCAAGATCTTAGTTTTTTCTATGTTGAGTTTTAAGCCAGCTTCTTCACTGTCTTCTTTTACCCTCATCAAGAGGCTTTTTATTTCCTCTTCCCTTTCTACCATTAGAGTGCTATCATCTGCATATCTGAGATATGAAATATATCTTGGCAATCTTGATTCCAGTTTGAGTCATCCATTCTGGCATTTTGCATGCTGTTAATTAATAATAACTGCTAATAACAAGGACACAGGATATCCCTGGTGGCTCAGTGGTAAAGAATCCACCTGTCAATGCGAGAGACACGGGTTTAACCCCTGGTCTAGGAAAATCCCACATTCCGCACAGCAACTAGCCCTGTGCACCACAACTATTGAGCCCGTGCTCTAGAGCCCAGGATCTGCAACAAGAAAAGCGGCCACAATGAGATGCCCATGCACTGCAATGAGAGAGTAGCCCCTGTTTGCTACAACTAGAGAAGAGCTCATGTAGCAACAAAGACCCAGCACAATCAAACAAATAAATAAGTAAATGTAACAACAACAAAATGGAAACTTAAATGCATTTAAAACTTCTAACTTATTTTGAGGTCAAAACTTAATTTTACCCTCATTTTACCAGCTGTTAAGGGTATGGAATATCACTCCTGTACTGGAAATGGGTGGAAATGAATCAACCTTTGGAAGCAACCTAAAGATTTCTGCATCTCTACCTATCTGATCAATGAAAATGATTTCTGATTCCCCCATCAAAAAAAAAAAAACCTTCCTTTTCCCCAAAGATCTCATATGCCACACATAATATAATGGTAGGAAAAAGTTAAAGCTCTTCAAAAAGTTATAAGTAATAGGTATTATTGTTATTACAATGTAATGAGTCCATTTGTTATTGATATTAATTTGAGACGTATCAAAATTAAGTGTCTAAAAATAGCTTAGATAAGCATTCAGATATTGATATTCTGGGACATTTTACATTCTTCATTATTAAGGTTTGCAATGGTTATTGGAAATACTCATTTAAGAAAATGTCAAAGTTAATAAAATGTGAACCCAGTAATACTTCTTGGGTAAAACTGAAACTTAAATAAAAAAGATTGTTCCCTCTTTTAACAAAAGCTAATTATATTAATTTAATGAAGAAAAGTTTCTTCCTCCCAAGGTAGAATACCAGCCAAATGTATGACAGTATTGACCTGTTACTCAGTGTCATTAAAAATAAATTATCCTAGAATCCTATGGATATAAACATAAGGTATTATTGACTAAAATGACCAAGTAGGAAAAAAATATAAGAAAAACCTTAGTTCAGAACTGACATCATTTACCACAACACGCAAAAATAAAAATAAATTCTCCATGTTAATTTCAAACTTTGATTTGACCAATGACTATTAATTTTAATTTACAGATTTTAGAGCAATCATATACTGGATAGATATGCAGACTATCTATGCAATATTTCTTCTGCTTTCAATAGTTACTCACTGAAAAAGTTCTCAAAAAAGGTTGTAATTTCTAACCATATACAAAAAAAAGGGGACTTGAATATATATTTCTTTGCTGAATTTGGTGACTCCTCATGAGAAGATATTCAGTATATATTCAGTTCCATTACATGCCATATTCAAAATAAAGAGACACTCTTCTATTATCTGTATTATAAAATTATGTGTGGTAAATAAAAAAGCAAGCAAAAATTCAAGTAAAAGCAAACCAAAAAATGAAACCAGAACAACAGTAAAAGCACATACAAAGATCAGATGTTTACCAAATTCAGAACTACACAGAATAACACCACTGGGGATATGAACAGATATGCCCGGTACGTAAACTCAGTGATCAGGGGAACCTCATGTTCCTACTGCAACCCAGCTGCCTCAGGTTCCAGACGCCAGTCACCAGATCTGTAATAACAATAACACCATGGCCGCTGCAGCCAAAGCCATGACTCTCCACAGAAGCAACTCATAAAAGGACGAAGCGAGCAGCCACAGGTGGGGAGACGGGCTGTTTTAAAAGATTTTAATAATACTTCTCCAGCTCTTAACATAATTGTACATTGCCATTCATGCCACTCTAGCTAAGTAAATGTCACATTTTGTTGGGTTCCTTTTGAAAGCCCAATAGGGCATTTTATCTCCCCTAATGTAGCATGGCTATCATGCCTATTCTTCATCACTGTTAACACACACAGGAATTGTGAGTTGTACCAGTTCTGGAGGTGTTATTACTGAACGAATTATATTAATAAGCCCCTGATGAAATTTTCCCAAATAGCAGAGAATCATATGTTTTATAAATGACACCTCCTAAAACTGAACGAGGCCACGTGGATCCAGTCGAATGAAATGTGACATATGATACATCCAGAGGAGTGGTCGAGCCTTTAACACTGTAGTTGGTTCAGACCCATAGTAAAAGACTATGATGAATTTGTCATAAAGTACATATGAAACCTAATTAAATTTTTAATAATGGAATGATTTCACCCCAATCATTGTGAATATGTCTTTTATTTCATCTTTCTCTTCAATTCCTTCAGACTACTGTTAACAATATTTTAAAATTACTATGTGCATAAGAATAAAAACCAACAAAGAGACTAAGACAACAACATAAGGAGGAAATGGAGACACTAAAAACAAGTCCCGTTTTCAACAGGAGTCAGACACACAGTCCTGAACTGGTCCTGTGAACACAGCAGGAATGTTTACAGTTTGAGGCTTCAGCAGCCCACGGGTGAATGTCACAAAAATGGTCACCAGAAGTAAAGACTACAGAATGGAGGTGCTTTGTGAGACCACCATGTTCTCCTGTCTAACACATTGTGCATTCCACCACTTCACAGGGGAATAAAAACGTCTTTAGGGCACGATTAATATTTTTTTCAAAGACCGAGAAAGACTATCAAGATGGTGTTAACTACTCTAAAGACTGGAATTCATGAAACGAGAAAAGGTGCATTTGAGGAATGGAAATTCAAGCCTCCTTTTACCATATGTAATTCAGAGCATTGATTTGGGGCAGACCAATCAGAAAAACATTAGGTTTGGAACACAATCATGAATGAAAGGACACCTCTGTTCTTTAGGGAACTAACATAATGTGTCAGTCAATACGTGCATAGTCAGCTACAGTAACAAAAATCCCCAAATCTCAATGGATTTATACAACACAAGTATATGTATGTTCAATATTTGCTCTCCACTGTCAAGCAAAAAAAGAAAAAAAAAACATGGAAAATGTTTTCTGGTTCTAACCTGACCACTTGGAAATGATGTCTTTTGTATTTGCTCATGTTTTCATTGGTCAAGCAACTCACATGGCAGCCCCCAACCTCAAGGGTGGCAGGTGTCATGGTAAGACTTGAATTTAAAAAGGAAGAAAAATATAGGCATAAAATCACTGAAGATGGTGATCTCAGCCATGAAATTAAAAGACACTCCTTGGAAGGAAAGTTATGACCAACCTAGACAGCATATTGAAAAGCAGAGACATTACTTTGCCAATAAAGGTCTGTCTAGTCAAGGCTATGGTTTTTCCAGTAGTTATGTATGGATGTGAGAGTTGGACTATAAAGAAAGTTGAGTGCCAAAGAATTGATGTTTTTGAACTGTGGTGTTGGAGAAGACTCTTGAGAGTCCCTTGGACTGCAAGGAGATACAACCAGTCCATCCTAAAGGAGATCAGTCCTGGGTGTTCATTGGAAGGACTGATGTTGAAGCTGAAACTCTAACTTTGGCCACCTGATGCGAAGAGCTGACTCATTTGAAAAGACCCTGATGCTGGGAAAGATTGAGGGCAGGAGGAGAAGGGGATAACAGAGGATGAGATGGTTGGATGGCATCACTGACTCAATGGACATGAGTTTGGGTGGACTCTGGGAGTTGGTGATGGACAGGGAGGCCTGGTGTGCTGCAGTTCATGGGGTCGCAAAGAGTTGGACACGACTGTGTGACTGAACTGAACTGAACTGAAACCATCAAAGTTCTGCAAATTGACCTGAACATGTCTATAAATGTCTAGTGCTATTTACTGGACTCTGTAACTCAGTTGGTGGGTTGATTTTATCACCACCAATCGTTTTAGGTAATTCCTCCCTTGACAATTTTTTGTGGCCAGGACTATATTACTGCAATTATTCTTGCAATGGACAACGGCCACCTACTGCTGCCTCGGGTTCCCTCCTCTATCTGCCCAGAAGGTGCCTGGTGGTGAGTCGGGTCCCTCTGAGCCTCTCACTGGTCAGCACCACTCAGTGTCCTGCCAAGTCTCCTCAGAACGGGATTCTCTCGCTTGCTCAAGGCACCATTAACCAGCTAAAACAGTATAAAACTTGTGTTTTGTTCGAATCTGTGATGGTTGCAATAAGCACATTGACTATATTTAGCATATGTGGTTGAGGTTCAAAACAATCTAACCCCCATAAAAGTTCAAGACCACGAATCATGCTAAACCATTTACACAGACTCAGAGTGTGGGAGGTTAATTAGAAATGAACTGACAGCATCACATGCCTTCACTAGAAAAGCTAGAAACTTGTCAGAGACGAAGAGCTGTCCCCTCCCCTCTTCCTTCTTCAAAATGTTAGAGGAGAAAAATAAAAATAAAAAAACCCTACTGCTGGCAAAGAAAAGAGTGTTCAGCAGAAAATAACTTCTGTAAAAGTCAAGAACTGAACCATATGAACTCGAGTTGTGTTTCTTAGTAACAGTACCCAGAGATGCTGTGCTGTTATGTGTCAACACTGGGACTTTTACACTGAGCTAGAAACAAGCTAAATTACATTGAACAAAATTACAGGTTACAACAAATGTTTTTATTAATGAAGAGGTTGGAGAAGAAAGTGGAGAAGAATCTAGGCCAGGAGAAGCATGTGCCCGTCTTTATAAATATTGACTCTGGATTTGCTGGTGGGTAGATAGCCAAATTCTTCAAACCTTGGAGCCAGGAGCGAGGTAAGAGGGAACATAAAAAGAAGTAATGCACTGATGTGAAAAAATAACAGGTAATAAGGAAATGTAAGTAACAGAATAATAAATGGCATACAGATGGTGAGCTAAGAGGACATGTTGCCATAGAAACAGAAGTTAAGAAAAGAAAGTGCTGATAACTCATCTTGGAAACTATGGAATGATCAGGCTGAAAAGTGTGGAGGTCACTAAACACAGCCATCTTCATCTCAAGAACTGTATTTCTTACACCTGGTATCACCACAGTTCTCCTACACAGATTTAACAGGCGTAAGAACAGAAATGAACTCTACGGAGAGAGGAAAAAGGAAGACTCCATGACACATTGGGAGGTACAAAGAGAGGAAAAAAGAATTTGTTCTGAAATAACTCACTTCATGCTGTTTACTTACTTACTCTTAACTGCCACTTAATTTTAATCAGAATGGTAATCATTATCTTTGGAAAAAGAGGTGAACTGTTTTCAGAGATTCAAGCAAGGCATTATATATATATATAAATATATATATATAACATATAATGTTTTAATATATTATATATATTAATATAATGTTTTATATATGTATAATGAACTGTTTTTAGAGATTCAAGCAAGGCATAATATATATATATATATCCCTATTATTTCATATATATATATGAAATCCCTATTATATATATATGAAATAATAGGGGTTCCCTGATGGCTCAGTGGGTAAAGAACCCACCTGCAATGCAGGAGACAAAGGAGATGCAGATTCTATCCCTGGCCTGGGAAGATCCTCTGGGGGAGGAATTGGCAACCCACTCCAGTAGTATCACTGCCTGAAAAATCCCATGGACAGATGAGCCTGGCGGGCTACAGTGCAAAGTCATATTCAGACATGACTGAGTGACTTACTCAAGCAAGACATAATATATATAAGAAATAATAAATTATCCCCAATTTTAGTACCAGTTTTACAATTTTTACTGTTGTTCAGACACTAAGTTGTTTTTGACTCTTTGCAATCCCCATGAACTGCAGCACACCAGGCTTCCCTGTCCTTCACTATCTCACAGAGTTTGCTGAAATTCATGGCTATTGAGTTGGTGATGGCATCCAACCATCTTGTCCTCTGTCACCCCCTTTTCCTCCTGCAATCTTTCCCAGCATCAGGGTCTTTTCCAATGAGTTGGCTCTTTGCATCAGGTGGCCGAATAATTGCAGCTTCAGCATCAATCCTTCCAGTGAATATTCAAGGTTGATTTCCTTTAGGATTGATTGGTTTGGTCTCTTTATTGTCCAAGAGACTCTCAAGAGTCTTCTCCAGCATCACAATTCAAAAGCATAAATTCTTCGGTGCTCAGCCTTCTTTATGGTTCAAATTTCACATCTGTACATGACTACTGGAAAAACCATAGCTTTGACTAGGTGGACCTTTGTTGGCAAAGTAATGTCTCTGCTTTTTAACATGCTGTCTAGGTTTGTTAAAACTTTTCTTCCAAGGAGCAAGAGTCTTTTTAATTTCGTGACTGCAGTCACCATCCACGGTGATTCTGGAACGCAAAAATATAAAATATGGTACTGCTTCCACTTTTTCCCATCTATTTGTCATGAAGTGATGGGACTGGATGTCATGATCTTAGTTTTTTCAGTGCTGAGTTTTAAGCCAGATTTTTCACTCTCCTCTTTCACCCTCATCAAAAGATTCTAGGTCTTCTTTGCTTTCTTCCATTAGAGCAGTATCATCTGCATATCTGAGGTTGTTGACATTTCTCTCAACAATCTCGATTCCAGTTCATGAGTCATCCAGCCCAACATTTCGTATGATGTACTTTGCATGTAAGCTAAATAAGCATGGTGACAATATACAACCTTGACGTACTCCTTTCCCAGTTGTGAACCAGTCCATTTCTCCATGTCCAGTTCTAACTGTTGCTTCTTGACCTGCATACAGATTTCTCAGAAGGCAGATAAGGTGGTCTGTATTCCCATCTCTTTAAGAATTTTTCCTCAGATTGTTGTGATTCATAGTGAAAGGCTTTAGTGTAGTCAGTGAAGCAGAAGTAGATTTTTTTTTAATTTCCTTGCTTTTCCTATGATCCAACAGATTTTGGCAATTTGATCTCTGGTTCCTCTGCCTTTTCTAAATCTAGCTTGTACAGTAATTGATATTAAAAATATACTACCTCGGGATCTAATTCTGAGAAACGCACTGTTAATTAGACGGCAAAACACCCAAATCATGGAATGAATGCATGGGATAACTGTGTTTGGTGGTGGGTATAACTTTTCTTTTTAGTTTTCCTTTTAGAAAAAACTCTACCTTGAGTTAATGTTCAATACAGTGTAATAGTTTATCTAGAATTTAAGCTAACAGTATTTATGTAATCTTCAGTCCAGGGGTCGCAAAGAGTCAGACACAACTGAGCAACTGAATTGAATTGAGTCTGCATGGAAATATCACTTCCAGTTAGGGTAAAAGATTATAAAGATGGGTGAAGATTTGTATCTGTAATTGCAGAAAGACCAAAGTGAGACATGTATGTTAAAGAAGATTTCAGTTCTGCTGCAAACATTTTGTTCAGGTAAAGCTAAAAATCCTTCAGGCTGGAATATTTTCATTGCTGCTTTTAAAATATGTAGAATGATGACCAACATAATATATAGTGATCAATAATTTAGTCTTCCCTTAGGAAGAAATATATACATAACAACTTACCAGACAACTTTTAAGTCCCTACAAGTCTAATGTTTCAAAATAGAAAAATTCTAACTCACTTGCAATTTTCCAGCTATGTATAGACTAACTCAAGAATCAATGGATGTCCATATAATTATCCACAAATATTCCAGATTATAGGGGACAGCTTGTTCTGGTCTTCTGGGTTGGGCTTAGTGGTACATGTCTGTCCAGGTCACTGGTCACTAGGAAGACCTAGGAGGACCCAACTGTGATGATCTAACCATAGCTCATGTGAACACTCACTCTCCAGCGGACCATCTGGAAAGGTTTCCAGGTGAAATCAAAGGAACTGTGCGAGTTGGCTGGCAGAAGGGACAAGACCTGTAGGGCCCCCATGTGCCATTCTACCTTCTACACCCGATTCAGGGCTGAGAAAACAGCATCTGCCTTGGGGTGGATGAAACGCTCATACTCAGAAGGGAGTAGAGCCAGGGAGGCCATTCAATCAATCTACCATCACCTGTTCTGGCATCAATTATTCACTCTCCCTTGTGTAAAATACACTCCTAAGACCTTCTAAAGTCTCATTCAATCACTGTGTCAGGCTTCGAGTTGAAGACCTTATAATCTTTATCAGGTTCAGAAGTGGCTCTTCTTCATCTAGATGTAGTGAGTGGTGTGCTCATAAATATTTAACAACTAATTCTTCTGGGGAAAACAACCCTGATTTGTAGCATCGGTTGATCTCCGTGATGGAAATATTGCTGCCTTGGCTGATTTCAAGGCACCCATGTGAAGCTCCTGAAAACAAGGTTGAAAAAAGATGCATAGCCCACTGTCTGGAGACAGTCGATGGTTTGGAGACCTGAAAGCTGAAAAGACAATGTATTCTGCCTCCCTCCCCCCAAACACACAGTGAGGACACATAACAACCATGGACAGAGGCCCTACTGAAGACTGCCTGAAAGGGGGTGGGAGGGGAGGAGAAAAGAAAACAGCACAAAGCAGTCTCTGGTCCTTCAGTTCAGTTCAGTTCAGTCGCTCAGTCATGTCCAACTCTTTGCGACCCCATGAATCGCAGCACACCAGGCCTCCCTGTCCATCACCATCTCCCGGAGCTCACTCAGATTCACGTCCATTGAGTCAGTGATGCCATCCAGCCATCTCATCCTCTGTCATCCTCTTATCCTCCTGCCCCCAATCCCTCCTAGCATCAGAGTCTTTTCCAATGAGACAACTCTTCGCATGAGGTGGCCAAAGTACTGGAGTTTCAGCTTTAGCATCATTCCTTCCAAAGAAATCCCAGGGCTGATCTCCTTCAGAAGGGACTGGTTGGATCTCCTTGCAGTCCAAGGGACTCTCAAGAGTCTTCTCCAACACCACAGTTCAAAAGCATCAATTCTTCGGCACTCAGCCTTCTTCACAGTCCAACTCTCACATCCATACATGACCACTGGAAAAAACCATAGCCTAGACTAGATGGACCTTAGTCAGCAAAGTAATGTCTCTGCTTTTGAATATGCTATCTAGGTTGGTCATAACTTTTCTTCCAAGGAGTAAGCGTCTTTTAATTTCATGGCTGCAATCACAATCTGCAGTGATTTTGGAGCCCCCAAAAATAAAGTCTGACATTGTTTCCACTGTTTCCCCATCTATTTGCCATGAAGCGATGGGACCAGATGCCATGATCTTCGTTTTCTGAATGTTGAGCTTTAAGCCAACTTTTTCACTCTCCTCTTTCTCCTTCATCAAGAGACTTTTTAGTTCCTCTTCACTTTCTGCCATAAGGGTGGTGTCATCTGCATATCTGAGGTGATTGATATTTCTCCCGGCAATCTTGATTCCAGCTTGTGTTTCTTCCAGCCCAGCATTTCTCATGATGTACTCTGCATATAAGTTAAATAAGCAGGGTGACAATACACAGCCTTGACGTACTCCTTTTTCTATTTGGAACCAGTCTGTTGTTTCATGTCCAGTTCTAACTGTTGCTTCCTGACATGCATACAGGTTTCTTAAGAGGCAGGTCAGGTGGTCTGGTATTCCCATCTCTTTCAGAATTTTCCACAGTTTATTGTGATCCACACACTCAAAGGCTTTGGCATAGTCAATAAAGCAGAAATAGATGTTTTTCTGGAAATCTCTTGCTTTTTTGATGATCCAGCAGATGTTGCCAATTTGATCTCTGGTTCCTCTGCCTTTTCTAAAACCAGCTTGAACATCAGGAAATTCACGGTTCACATATTGTTGAAGCCTGGCTTGGAGAATTTTGAGCATTACTTTACTAGCATGTGAGATGAGTGCAATTGTGCAGTAGTTTGAGCATTCTTTGGCATTGCCTTTCTTTGGGATTGGAATGAAAACTGACCTTTTCCAGTCCTGTGGCCACTGCTGAGTTTTCCACATTTGCTGGCATATTGAGTGCAGCACTTTGACAGCATCATCTTTCAGGATTTGAAATAGCTCAGCTGGAATTCCATCACCTCCACTAGTTTTGTTCATAGTGATGCTTTCTAAGGCCCACTTGACTTCACATTCCAGGATGTCTGGCTCTAGATGAGTGATCACACCATCATGATTATCTTGGTCGTGAAGATCTTTTTTGTACAGTTCTTCTGTGTATTCTTGCCACCTCTTCTTAATATCTTCTGCTTCTGTTATGTCCATACCATTTCTGTCCTTTATCGAGCCCATCTTTGCATGAAATATTCCCTTGGTATCTCTAATTTTCTTGAAGAGATCTCTCATCTTTCCCATTCTGTTGTTTTCCTCTATTTCTTTGTATTGATCACTGAGGAAGGCTTTCTTATCTCTTCTTGCTATTCTTTGGAACTCTGCATTCAGATGCTTAAGTCTGAAATTGTGCAGGGCAATGCTGACATGATTCTCTTTCTGGGAATGCCTGTGCCTTAGTCAGGTCCTGTTTGTCCTGTAAATGGCCCCTTTACTGCTTGGATTCAGTCTTGGAGACATCTGTCCTTCCTTCTCATCACCTTAAAAGACTCATTCTGCAGAAATGCTTCATGTTGGCAGCTGAGCAGATGCCTCAGTCTGATTCCTGTCCAAGGAAAGCTGGAGCCCAGAGCTCTTTCTGTATCTGGATAATTACAGTGTCTTTCAGTCCATGTCTATGGCCTGTGAAACTCCATGAAAACCCTGCAGACGTCTTTGTACCTGATTCAATTTCAATCCATTTGAAAAAAAGGACAAACTCACAATTCTTTCCTAAACAAACTCTCTCTTTAGTCTTGATCTGTGTTCTCCTGGACCTGTCAGGCTGTTGGGGGTCAGCCTTTGAGGTCCTTTGTTTAGTTCAAAGCGTCTATTAGGCACTGCCTCACATCTTCCAGCGATCCTAACAAAGGTTCTTACTGCCACACCATTGATTTGATCTGTGCCCCAGGCTACGTATTATTTTGAGAGCCCTTTGCTGGCTGGAGAGAGATGAAAGATGAGAAACAGCTTTATTTTCCAAACCCACAAGAGCAGACCTCTATACATCCCCTCTAAATTTGAATTAAAAACTGGCCAGCTTTTTATTTCACTCATCTTTTCAAACCTTCTAATAGTCACCTGAAATCAAGCTCTTTCAATACTTTGGTTGGAGGTCCTGTTAGCCAACTCTAACATTTCAATAGGGATATTTTCCATCTCCCAAGTTACTGCAAATGGCAGAACAGTAATTATTTCTCAACTACATAACAGGCTTACCATTCTGCAGCCTCCAGTGACACTTTGCTCAGTATCTTTTCCAATCATTTCCAACAACTTGCTCATAGCTTTTCTTACACTCCCATCTCCAGCCCAAATGCCAGACCGTGCATGAAGGACGTTTGTTGTGTCAACACTTTACTCCTTAGAACCAGCTTCTGTATTAGTTAATTAGCTAGAGTGTGATGATGCCACACATGCAGCCACAAACCCCACATTGCTACACAACTATCAACACTCACACTTTCTCCCAAATCTAGGAGGAGGCTGTGTGAGTTTGCTCTTCTGGACTAGGAACAACTTATGGTAAAGCTCAATTTTAACTTGTGAGACAGAGTTTGAGAATGTAAGTATTAAACCACCAAGAAATTTTCAGTATTTAGGGTGTGAGGTCCTCACCTCCTCCCTCTCTCCCCACTGCAAAAAGACCTGACTTCAGGGTCCGAGTATGTAGGATTCCAAGCATAGGTCCCTCTCTACTCAGCTTCCCTGACTCCACAAACACCCAACAACATTGGGTTAAGTGGAATGCTTTCAGAAGCAATAAAAGCATGTGAAGAAGGAACAGTGATTAGTAATCACCAAGTTATTTGCCAGCGAATGAGCTGAGGTATAGTTAGCTAAGATTGATGGCTGGTGTAAAAAATGACCACTAGATAAATGTGGGATTCTGAGAAACCCTACTGTTATGGGTTTAATTGTGTCCCATTAGGGGGGTTCATGTTTGGGAACGCATGTACACCCATGGTGGATTCATGTCAATGTATGGCAAAACCAATACAGAATTGTAAAGTAAAAAAAAAAAAAAAAAAAAGTCAGATGTGAAATTCTAACTCCCATGAGCTCGGAATGGGACTACGTTTGAAGACCAAGTCTTTCAAGAGGTGGCTGAGTTAAGATCAGGTCATTGGGGTGGGGCCCTAATCCCGTATCACCTGGGTCCTTATTAGCAGAGATGAGGACACGCAAGGACATGCAGAGAGGGAGACCACAGGAGGAGACAGAGAGAACATGACCAGCTACACACCACAGAGAGGGGCCTCAGGAGAAAGCAGCCCTACTAATGGCTTGGCCTCAGTTTCCGGCTGAGGACGGTGAGACAGTCAACTCTGACATCTAAAGTACCCAGGCTAGGATACAAGTCACAGCAGCCCTAGGGAACAAACCCTCCCAATCTAAGAAGGATAAAGGCCGAGGGACACATCCTGTTAGGGAGATTCATGGGTGAAGTCACCATGGTTTACATACTGAGATAAAACAGAGTTATCTTGATTTGGGTGCTGGTTTTACAGGTGAATACAAACTGACCAAACTGTACAGCCTAGACACGTACAGCCAAACATACGTAAAATTGCAACTGATGCTGAAGCTGAAGCTCCAATACTTTGGCCACCTGATGCGAGGAGGTGACTCACTGGAAAAGACCCTGATGCTGGGAAAGACGGAAGGGAGTAGAAGAGAGAGGCAGAGAATGAGATGATTGGATGGCACCACTGACTCAGTGGACATGAGTTTGCGCAAACCCCAGGAGATAGTGGAGGATAGAAGAGGAGCCTGGCGTGCTGCAGTCCATGGCGTCACAAAGAGTTGGACATGACTTAGAGACTGAACAACAGCAACAAAAATTGCATACTAATAAGAATAAAATAGACTTTATTTCACATCTTAGTGAGGTAAAACAAAATACTAATAATATTTTGTACTATTGTCTTTGATACATAAATTAAAAATAATTACATCTTTACATGGAATACTCATATTATAAATCCTATGCCTTTATTTTTTAAAAATTCCCTTTGTAAAACTTTTTTGTACTAGGACTTATTCATGGAACATTTTATATTTTCTTTTTAACATTTCTTCATCAGTTTCTTTCTCTTGCTTTGGCTGAGTTGTTGAATATCTCCATAAATGGTTTTTACTATTTTTATTTCACTATTGGACTGCTTTATGAGTGAAGCATAATTAAACAAAAGATGGTAAAGACTCGATTCCTGTGTTGGGAAGATCCCCTGGAGAAGGAAATGGCAACCTGCTACAGTATTCTTGCCTGGAGAATCCCATAGACGGAGGAACCTATCAGGCTACAGTCCATGGGATAGCAAGAGTTGGACACAACTAACCGACTAACACTTTCACTTTTTTCACTTTATAATTACAAAATCAGGAAATACATAATATCCCACCGTGAGACCTTCAGTAAGAGGTTATGCTGTTACTCTCTCATACCTATATCCCTATTTTATTAACTAATCCAGACTTTTAGTGCTAGATGATGGCTCATTTTAATAATATATTTATTATGAAAATGCAATAGCACATCACTAACAAGTTCATTATGCTTAAAATTACTCTTATCAATTCTTCTAAATTTAACATCAGAAATGTACTCATCTCATCGCTCTTATTCTGTCACGTCAGCCATTGCCTTTGGCTCTTTTTCTTGATTCAATTTTACTTTGACAGATTTCAGATGCTTATTTCACAAGTATCTGCAGTTCTAAAAGTGTGTCTGTTTCATGTTCATCTGAAATGTCTTTTTTTCCCCTGAAAGATGTGAAGAAAACTGTAACCCATCCTAAAATTCTCAGACCACAACTCAGCAATCTCCTGTTGGTACAAACATTGTTTTCTCTACTGTGGCAATTACCGTTTGTTAATGACAATAATAAATGCAAAACTTACACAGCCTTTTTTTTTTAAACCAATGAATGAGCTAGGATATTTATATAAATTCAAACTTCATGGTTTCCCGGGAGGTAAGTGTTACCGTTATCAGAGTTAATAATTACTAAGACTGATGCTAATTTGATCTTCTTCTCTTCGTACATAATGTATTTTCTCTATTTGGAAACTTGTTGATTCTCTCTTCATCCTTAAAATTACACATTTTACCAGAATATCCCTATACTCAGTGAGACATTTCAACTTGGAAAACTGAGTACACTTTCACCTCAGAAAAGTGTTTTTTCCTCGTGTCTTTGATCACCACGTCTCTGATCACTCTGTTCTCATCTGGACTTCTTGCAGAGAGTCACACGCCTTGGTGTACACTCCTCCCCAGCCCTCACATTTTCTCTCATAATATTCATTTTCCTTAATCGCTTTATTCCCTGTCACAGAGCAGTCTCCCACTATGGTCTCCTAACTCAGTCTTTAAAATTTTATCAGGGTCCTTATGTTAATCACTCTCTTGGATGAACTTTTAAAGTTTAATTATTTTCACTTCCAATTACTCATGTTTTACAGTTTTCCTTTTTCCCCATAGCTTTCTATAGGAAGATATTTTTTACCAAATGGAAAATATGTATGACAGGGTTCCCTTCATGGATTGAGAGCAGCAGCAAGAGATGGAGTAGTTAAGTTTCACTCCTTCCAGCTGCTTATTCATGTAAATGTCCCAAAGTTTTCATCACGTGCTCAGTACTAACAGCAAAGTTACAGAATGGATGCGTCTGCACGGGGTTAGCAGACAGCAGAACAGTTAGCTAGAGGTTAGCCTGCAGAAAACAAACGGGAGGAGATGACTCTCATTTGAGTTGCACCCACGGTAAACTGGCTTGTAAGTCTGCTGTTTCAGTGAAATGAAAGCCCCCTGAGTTCCCATCTGCTCCCAGACACGGCACAGGGCTAACACCAGGCTCTTCTGAGGGACTTGGGGGCACTCCTTGGCTACTCAGTCTGGTCACCTGTCAAGGGTTGTGGCTGAAAGAACAAGGATTCACCTGCAGAACCAGCAGGCAGAGGGGACCTTTACAGAGCTGTTGCTGACTCAGGGATGCAGGTGGCAGGTTGCACCTCACAGAGCTCTTGATAATGCCATCTCCACGGAGGACCACAGCTTCCTGCATGCGCAGAGTGGCCTTGCTGCATGAGGAGCCTCGAGGGGCGGGGGATAAAGTAAGAGCCACATGGGTGCACTGCCATCCCAGGGGACCCTACACGAGACACTGGAGTATTTTCTCAGCACTGCTCCAGGACAGAGAGCACTGCATGAAGGCATCTGAAGGGGATGCCCTGTAAGATGAAGGAGATAAAGAAGGCGTATGTGTGTGCTAAGTTGCTTCAAATGTGCCTGACTGTGTGATCCAATGAACTGAAGCTTGTCAGGCTCCTCTGTCCATAGGATATTCCAGGCAAGAATACTGGAGTGGGTTGCCATGCCCTCCTCCAGGGAATCTTCCTGACCCAGGGATAGTACCGGCGTCTCTTATGTTTCCTGTAGGCAGGTTCTTTAGCACTACCACCACCTGGGAAACCTGAAAGAAGGCATACTAGTAGCAATTAATTTCAAAGCAAAACTTCACAATTTTCTGGATGCTTCACCTTCTCCATGTGAGTAGCCATGAACAGGACATGAGCACGGATAGTGAAGATCTCACAACATTTTCTGCTGGTATTTGCTTCTTCAGTCTGGGTCACAGCACCTTAATCAACATCTGAGAATCTGCCTGCAATGCAGAAGGCCCCTGTTTGATTCCTGGGTCAGGAAGATCTGGTGGAGAAGGGATAGGCTACCCACTCCAGTATTCTTGGGCTTCCCTGGTGGCTCAGCTGGCAAAGAAGCCATCTGCAATGCGGGAGACCTGGATTCAATCCCTGGATTGGGAAGGTCCCCTGGAGAAGGGGAAACACCACCCACTCCAGTATTCTGGCCTGGAGAATTCCATGGACTGCATAGTCTATGGGGTCACAAAGAGTCTGACACAACTGAGTGACTTTCACTTTTCACTGTGACTTTCCAGATCCCAGATTTGAACTCCTGAGGTTGCTATCAAGGTTTGAGACCGGGCTTACTCCTGAGTCATACAGACAGTGGAGTCTTTGACACACCTAAGTTTCATCAGGACACAGAGTGAAAAGGTGCCCGCTCTGCAGGTCCCTAAAGGACTTTCTTGGAAAGGTTCGGGGACAGAAGCGGGGCATACCAGGAGTGCTCCAGGAAAGAGGGCACAAGACCCTGCCTTTCTCTTTATGGGCCTTCTCTGAATGCCAGTTACTGCTTGGAAGCTGTTGAGGAATGAAAGAGGGCATTGATTTCAAACGTTTGCTGAAGGTTGGCATGGATATGTATAATTTTTGGCTTGCATTACTTTGAGTCATTCTTAGATTTTAGCACTAAATAAAGTACTTTCACGAAGCTATTTCTATGAGAATTGAAATAGCTATCTAAATGTGGCAACTCATTTTGCATTCTATATGGACTTATTTCTTATTGAATTTGGCAATTTGATGATATCATAGTACCTATTTGACTGCTAAGTTCAAAGCTTAGAATTTCACATGCTTAAAGCACAATGGCAAGAATGGTAAGGGTATGTTTTAGTCCTTACAGCAAGATTCAGTATGTTTCAACCTAATCATATTTAATTCCTTCTGTGCAGAATTATACAGTATAGGACATTTGGAGATATCAGAAACCTAGGAGAAAATGTGCCTTAAATGTAGACAGTGACATAAGTGAGCTAAAAATGAAGAGTTTGGGTCTGTTGTGTGTCCAAAGAGAGAAGAACTGAAGCTGGCAGAAACAGCATGGTTTCAAAATGTAAGCTAAATACTCATTTGTGTCATGGATTTTTCATCTCTTCCTCCTCTCCCTCCCCCTAATCTCCTCTCACAGCATGCTCAAGCAGAAGATAATAATTAAGCTCATCTGCTTTGTCTTTCACTGTCTTTGGGAATTTATGAAATGAAACAGAATAGGCCCCCAAACGCTCTTTCAAAAATGTGATATGATATTTATGTCTTGTGAATTTAAATTCTCTGACATCTCTGCCCCAAGATGGAACTTTTTGTTTGCAGTATCAAACTTGTGTTTCGATCTTTCCAAGTGGGCAGGATAGAGCTGGGAGGTGATAATGCTCAGGAATTTAATTTACAAGGCTGGTGACACACATTGTCAAGCAAAAGGACCTCAGTTCCGTCTCAGGGCATTTCCAGAAAGAAAGTCAGGGACTTCGAAGTTTTCACTCTCCACAGTATGGCTTCAGCAATGCACATGCTCTGAACCTAAAGTCACCTGATTCTCAATCTGTTTATTTGACTCAGACTGATAGCAACCTGGGCAAAAGAGGATGATGATCTCTGTCCATGTAGGTATCAACTCTTGCCCTGGCTAGAAAATACACTCCTAAACCAGAAAAGAGGTCTATATGATCACATGCCTTTGTAAATATAGCTTCTTTAGGACTGTATTAGGACATGTATTAGGACGGATAATCAAATCCTTGCTTCTATAATAAATTCTTTACCACTTAAGCCAACATGCATATGGCTTAGAACCTTGATAGGTTCTTCTTTCTCTGTAACAATTCAATGTCTGTTAATGGAAACATGCTTAAATATATAAGGTCTCACTAGGTTTTACTTTATCACTTCATTAATTCAATGAAGAGAAAATTCATTAGGAAACTGACATAACGTAGTTTCAAATGTGAACCAAAAAACACAAATATAAAAAAGCATAAAGTAAGATTTATTTTTGATCCTTAGAAAAATTTAAATAATCTTTATAATTATACGAAAAAGATTTTGTTAAATTTGAAAAATATAAAAACAAATTCAAATATTTATATTTCTATTGCTAGGATTAGTAGGTTAATATTTGTTTCTAGTTATTTTTATAAAAAAGAAATGTAAGTGAAGAAGTGAAAGAATCTATACACTGAAAATTACAAGACACTGATGCAAGAAGTTTAAGATGACACAATAAATGGAAAGATATCTCCTATTCATGGAATGGGAAAATTAATATTATTAAAATGTTGATACTACCCAAGGTCTTCAACTGATTCAATGCAGAGAAGTGGGAATGTCTCAAATATGCACTAATATATGAAAATTCAAAGTAAATGGAGATATTCTTAGAGAAGGCCTCAATTTATTGTTTGGTGTACAGAGAGGGTAGAGATGGAATCGGGATGGTTATTTAATAAGTGGATTATCTGCAGAAAGACAGTAGAAGTTCTCTTTTATTAATACACTCATGACTGTCAGTCCTCAAATTCAAGCAGCTTGCACACACACAAAGAAGGTGTGTGTTGAAAATGCACTGGCTAATCTGCTGTGGAGGGCTCTGCTCCCAGCAGAAAGGCTGGCACACCAGGTAAATGACACCTTACTTTGGCATGAGAGAGGGTTCTCAACCAATTTACCAACCCCCAATGTAGCCTACTTGAACAAAAGCTTAGCAATTCACATGGCAATCTCTCTGCTGAGAGTGTTCCCACACCCTCCCTATTTATTATAAACTACTGATTTACCAGAATGGATAGAAAAGGAAAAAAATGTCATTATTATATATCAAACAAGTTTTTTCAAGTTAAATTATAAGCGCACATCTGTTATCAGACTTTTAGGATAATAAGCAGGAGAAGGCAATGGCAACCCACTCCAGTGTTCTTGCCTGGAGAATCCCAGGGACAGGGGAGCCTGGTGGGCTGCCATCTATGGGGTCACACAGAGTCAGACACGACTGAAGCGACTTAGCAGCAGCAGCAGCAGCAGTGTAACAAGCATCACAAAGATAAATATGAAAACAACAAAAAATACTGAAGTCGAAAAACCTGTCACTAAGGAACCAAGAGAATTCTTAAAAAGTTAATTTAATATTTCATGGAAACTTGAGGAAGATAAACATACAATAAATAAAAATGATTGCTCTAAGAAAGGAAATATGCAGAGATTTTAATAATTAGTGAGAAAGCAAAATGTACAGTTACCTAAAATAAAATTAAAATTAAAAATCAATAGAATACCAAATTATAAACTTAAAAACAACCATAGAATTGGCACAAGTTAAACATAGAAAACAGGTGAAAAAAATCTTAGGAAGGAAAACAATTAACTGAAGAATGGCAATACACATTTTATAGGAGAAGCAGATAGAGAAGGGAGAAAATATAAGAGAGAATAAACTATGGTTAAACTATTTTTTAAAATAAAAATTGCATTTTTAAATACTGAAGAAACATGTGTTTTCAGTATGCTGAGTATGTTGAGTACAACAACAAGCATTATGAGTTAATAAGCTATATTTAGAATGTCAATGACAAAATGATGCTCTTAAAAACTCAGAAAGAAAAAAAAACTCATCTTTAAAAGAGTAAGTCTGTCCTTTGGTGGCTCAGATGGTAAAGAATCTGTCTGAAATGCAAAAGACTCACGTTCAATCCCTGGTCCAAAAGGTCCCCTGGAGAAGGGAATGGAAACCCACTCCAGTATTCTTGCCTGGAGAATTCCATGAACAGGGGAGCCTGGTGAGCTACAGTCCTTGGGGTCACAAAGAGTCAGACACGACTAAGTGACTTTCACAAGCTATACTCAGAATGTCAATGACAAAGTGATGTTCTTAAAAACTTCTCAGAAAGAAAAAAAAAAAAAAAACCTCACCTTCAAAAGAGTAAAAAAAGGGACTGACAACATTGACAATACTCATTCTTTAAGGCAAAGGAACATTATCTCAATTTCAGAAGGAGGGTAATTTTCAAGATAGAATTCCATATCAAACCAAATTATCACCCATAAGAAACACAATTTCAGACATAAAAGGCTTCAGAAAATGTATTCATTATGGAAAGTGGGGTATTGAAGTTTCCTACTATTATTGTATTGCTTTCTATTTCTCCTTTCAGTTCTGTCAATGTTTGCTTGATATATTGAGAAGCTCTGATCTTGGATGCATATATATTTAGAATTACCATATCTTTCTGGTAGAGTGATCCTTTTATCATTATATATTATCCTTTCTTGTCTCTTAATGGATAGAACATCAAAACATAAGATCAATAAAGAAACAGAAGACAACACTATAACTCAGTGGACCCAATAGACATACACAGAACAGTCCACTTAACAGCAGAAGTATATATGCTTTTTTCAAATGCACAGAGAATTTTTCCAGTATAGATCACATGTTAGGTCAAGAAACAAGTGTTAACAAATTTAAGGAAATTAAAATCACCCCAAGCATCTCCCCTAAACATGATAGAATGAAAATGGAAACCAAAAAAGACAAACTGGAAAATTTACAAGTGTGGGAATTAAATAGCAAACTCTCGAAGAGCCAGAAGGTCAAAGAATAAATTAAAGAAACAATTAGAATAAAATAAAAACCTTAAGAAATTGAAAATGATAACACTATACCAAAATCGATGACATACAACAAAAGCAATACTCAAAGTTTCTTGTGATAAAAGCCTACATTAAAAAAGAAGAAAGATATCCAACAAACAACCTGACTTCACACCTCAAGGCAATAGGAAAGGAAGACCAAACTAACACCAAAGAAGCAGAAGGAAGGAAACAACAAAGATTAGAGTAGAAATAAAAGACAAAGAGAATAGAAAAGCAATGGAAAAAAATCAACAAAACTGAATTGTTTAAAAAAAAAATAAACTGATTTTCAACCCCTTAAGTGGACTAAGTAAAACAGAGAAAAGACTCAAATAAAACTGGAAAAAGAACTGATATTACAACGTATGCCAAAGAAAAGGAAAAGATCCATAAGAGACAACTATAAACAACTGTATACTGACAAATTGGACAACCCAGAAGAAATGAATAAATTCCTAGAAACATATAACCTACCAAGACTGAATCCTGAAAATAAAAGTCTGAACAAATGTGCAGACTGTATAGAAATTGAATCAGTAATAAAAATTTTCCAGACACAGATAAGCCCAGGACCAATGGCTTTACTGATGAATTCTAATGAACTTTTAAAGAAAAATTAACAACAAAACTTCTCAAACACTTCCAAAAACTTGAAAAGGAGGAAACACTTCCAAAATCCTTTCATGAAGCCATCATTACTCTAATATCAAAGCTAGAGAAAGATACCACAAGAAAAGAAAGCTTCGGGCTAGTTTCCATGATGAACAGATGCAAAATCCTCAAAATACTAGCAAACTGAATCCAAGAGCACATTAAAAGGATGATCAACTTAAAATTTATCCCTGTGATGCAAGGATAGTTCAACATATGCAAATCAATGAACACAATACACTACATAAACAGAATCAAGGATAAAAACATCTCAGTAGATGGAGAAAAGACATTTGATGAAATTCAACATCCTTTCATGATAAAAATGCTTGACAAATTGGTTGAAGAAAGCAAATATACCAACATAATAAACACCATACATGACAAGCCCAGAGCTAACAGTGGAAAAAAATAAGAGCTTTCCCTCCAAGATCAGGAGAAATGCCAGGAAGTACACTCTCATCATTTCTATTCACTATAATATGTGGAACTTTATGCATAGCAATTAGGCAAGAAGAAGAAATAAAAATCATCCAAGTCAGAAAGTAAGAAATAAAACTGTCCTTGTTTACACAGTGGGATGTTCTAGGTAGAAAATCCCAAAGACTCCACAAAAAATAAGACACCTGTTAGAACCAACTAAAAATTCAATTAAGTTTCACCATACAAAATTAACTTACAAAAATCAGTAGCCTTTCTACATACCTATAAAAATTATCTGAAAAGAAAATTAGGAAAACAATCCATTTACAATAGCAAAAAAGAATTAAATAGAAATCAACTTAACTTCAATTTAAGTCTGAATTTGGCAATAAGGAGTTCATGATCTGAGCCACAGTCAGCTCCTGGTCTTGTTTTTGATGACTGTATAGAGCTTCTCCATCTTTGGCTGCAAAGAATATAATCAATCTGATTTCAGTGTTGACCATCTGGTGATGTCCATGTGTAGAGTCTTCTCTTGTGTTGTTGGAAGAGGGTGTTTGCTATGACCAGTGCATTTTCTTGGCAAAACTCTACTATTTGCCCTGCTTCATTGCGTATTCCAACGCCAAATTTGCCTGTTACTCCAGGTGTTTCTTGACTTCCTACTTTTGCATTCCAGTCCTCTATAATGAAAAGGATATCTTTTTTGGGTGTGAGTTCTAAAAGATCTTGAAGGTCTTCATAGAACTGTTCAAATTCAGTTGGGGCATAGACTGGTTGGGGCATAGACTTGCATTACTATGATATTGAATGGTTTGCCTTGGAAACAAACGGAGATCATTCTGTCGTTTTTGAGATTGCATCCAAGTACTGCATTTCGGACTCTCTTGTTGACCATGATGGCTACTCCATTTCTTCATGGGAAATAGACAGGGAAAGAGTGGAAACAGTGTGAGACTTTATTTTGGGGGGCTCCAAAATCACTGCTGATGGTGATTGCAGCCATGAAATTAAAAGACGTTTACTCTTTGGAAGAAAAGTTATGACCAACCTAGACAGTCTATTCAAAAGCAGAGACATTACTTTGCCAACAAAGGTCCATCTAGTCAAGGCTATGGTTTTTCCAGTGGTCATGTATGGATGTGAGAGTTGAACTTTGAAGAAAGCGGAGCACCAAAGAATTGATGCTTTTGAACTGTGGTGTTGGAGAAGACTCTTGAGAGTCCCTTGGACTGCAAGGAGATCCAACCAGTCTATTCTGAAGGAGATCAGCCCTGGGATTTCTTTGGAAGGAATGATGCTAAAGCTGAAACTCCAGTACTTTGGCCACCTCATGCAAAGAGTTGTCTCATTGGAAAAGACTCTGATGCTGGGAGGGATTGGGGGCAGGAGGAGAAGGGGACGACAGAGGATGAGATGGCTGGATGGCATCACTGACTCGATGGACGTGAGTCTGAGTGAACTCTGGGAGTTGGTGATGGACAGGGAGGCCTGGTGTGCTGCAATTCATGGGGTCGCAAAGAGTTGGACATGACTGAGCGACTGAACTGAACTGAACTGAAAACTTAACTAGTAAAAATTATTTTTTAAAAATTATATGAAGTCTTGGAAAATGTTCTAAGGGAGCCACTGTCCCCACCCCAGCTCAGATCAATGGCTCACAGGATTTGCTCAGGAAGAGGCAAGCAATAACCTCAAGAACTCACAAAGAAATTGACCTTACTAACAACAGACTTCCCTGGTGGCTCAGACAGTAAAAGCATCTGCCTACAATGTGGGAGACCCAGTTTTGATCCCTGGGTTGGAAAGATTCCCCTGGAGAAGGAAACGGCAACCCACTCCAGTGTTCTTGCCTGAAAATCCCATGGACGGAGGAGCCTGGCAGGCTACAGTCCATGGGGTTGCAAAGAGTCGGACACAACTGAGCAACTTCACTTAACAACAGAGACTGGAAAACTATGCAGAAATAGAATTAACTCTCACTCCTTTCCAAAGCATATCCTGTGCTAAATGAATGAACTTATTCCTATAGGCTGCATGTTATTGCCACCCCACCATGAACACCATTATGTTGAAGCCCTAACATCCTTTGAAAAGGTACTAGGAGGTCAGGTCTTTGGGAACAGGATTGGATGAGGTCATAGGGTGGGTCCCTAACAATGAGACCATGAACCTTATGAAAAAGAGACACCAGAGAGTTTACTTGCTCTCTCTCCTCCCTGTGGGGACACAGCAAGAAGGCAAACTGAGAAGAAAGCTCTCACCAGAACCTGACCATGTTAACACTTTGATGTTGGACATGCAGCCTATAGGACTGTGAGAAATAAATGTCTGTTGTTTAAGGTTTATGGCTGCCTAAGCTATTATGCCTATATATTAATAAATCAGAATAAAACTTAAAATCTCAGAAGAAAAGTTTAATAGCATTAGAGAAATGTGGAAAATAAGAATCCGTGATCATTTTGAAATAAACATTAATTTTAAGTTCTTTTCTGCTCAAATATAGCAAAACAGAAACATAAAAAGGGAGCCTCCCCCAAAAAGGCTAGGGTATTAAGAGATAATCTATCACAAAAAGCATGATGAGATATATCATACTGTTGTTCAATATTTACATTAAACATGTAGATAGCACCTCTCTGTACTCTGTTAGGAAGGAGAGTGGGCTTAATGAAACCGGAAAGGACAGGTTAGCTGCTACAGCAACAGGCTGCCGTAAAGAGAGATATGATGGTCTTAAAAGAATGAAGGGAAAATACGCAGCAAAGACTGAAATGGCATCAAAGATGAAAAGGCATTAATCCACATTGAAGATGCTCAAATCAGTGACAGGAATATCAACATTCATAACTTTTTAAAGTAGATGAAGCAAAATGAAAAAATGTTAATAAAATAAAAAAGAAAACTTTCTTGAACTAAAAAACAATCTGAACATATAAAACAAGACATCTAAAAAAACAGACCTCCTTGAACTCTGGAGTATCACTGATTGGGAAAATTACCCCCTTTTCAAAGCAGAATAAACTAGAAGTAACTACATGCATACACACAGATCATAAATTTTTAATTATGAAGGTTATACTTTTATAAAGATGTTTTAACAAAAGTGCTTTATAAAATCAATTGCTTCCATTGGAAAGTTGAGGTTAATCCTATCAAATTTTAGACACACAAATTCATTTTGTAAAGCAGGAATTTCAATTAAAAACAATTTAAAGCTAAACTACCTTGTGTTTAGCTGCTCAGTCATGTCCGGCTCTTTGTGACCCCATGGACTGTAGCTCACCAGGCTCCTCTATCCATGGGGATTCTCCAGGCAAGAATACTGGAGAGGGTTGCCATGCCCTCCTCCAGGGGACCTTCTCAATCCAGGGATTGAACCCAGGTCTCCCCAATTGCAGGTGGATTCTTTACCATCCGAGCCACCAGAGAAGCTCAAGAATACCGGAGCGGGTAGCCTGTCCCTTCTCCAGGGGATCTAAATGACCTTACAATACCAAAAAACCCTGTCTTTATGTACATGTAGGTTTTGCTCATGTTCGATGTCTTTTTCAGTCTTCTCACTGCCAGGTCACCAGTACAGTATGTTTTATATTTTCTTTCAATATCTGTGCCAGTTGTTGCTCCTGCTGCTGCTAAGTCATTTCAGTCATGTCCAACTCTGTGCGACCCCATAGATGGCAGCCCACTAGGCTCCCCCGTCCCTGGTATTCTCCAGGCAAGAACACTGGAGTGGGTTGCCATTTCCTTCTCCAATGCATGAAAGTGAAAAGTGAAAGTGAAGTCGCTCAGTCATGTCCGACTCTTCACGACCCCATGGACTGCAGCCTACCAGGCTCCTCCGTCCATGGGATTTTCCAGGCAAGAGCACTGGAGTGGGGTGCCATCGCCTTCTCTGGTGCCAGTTGTTAAGATAAGTACAAATCCACTCCAACGTAGCAGCTGTGTTCCATGTACAGAAGCTTTTGTTTCATGGTAATCGGGAGTGGTTCCAGATGGCAGTATTAATTACTGATTTCAATTGCATTTTGACTAATAGCTGTTCACATTATACAAGTCTCATTGCCTAATGAATCGACAGACAAATACATTCAGTCCATGTTGTGGAGTTGTGCTCTCTAACTAAAGCTGTATTACAAAACCAAAAGAGAAACCCTCATTTTTCTCTGTTATTTTAAGACTTTAGATAGTTATTAATACCCTAGAGGAAAAAAAAAGAAGTTTAGCTTCGGTTTTTTTGCACGTTTTTAGATGATAGGATACCATGGAATAATATCTATAGAATCATGAGAAATAATTGTGACTGCTGAAGTAAATAAGGAATTCATAGCTCATTACATCAATTATAATAACAAAAATTATACCATGTAAAACCATATAAAACTATAAACATTTTAATATCTTAATTTTAATTAACTTTTTATTGTATAAAATACAGTATAAAATACATTTTTAAAACTATAAAAATATATATATTAAACAATATAAATAAGACCAGGCTTCATTTGTATGCTATGTATAAACTTACTCTGGAAAACTTATCAGAAGTCATACTCCAGTAAACTGAGGGATAAACAGGGAACTTATTATTGTTGTTGTTCTTATTGTTTGTTAATTGGTTGGCTGATTTTTAGTGGCATTATGAAACTAAGTTACTGATAGTGAAAAGTGTAAACAAATTCCACATGTTTATTAGTAATAGTTGTCAACATCTATTGAGTTTCTGCTCTGGAAAGCTCTAGTTTTAAGTATAAGATCAACTCACTTGCTCTTCAAACCAGCTCTTTATAACAACATAAATGTTTAAAAATTTAAAAAATTAAGTATACAATGCCACTATGAACAATTTCATAATTAAAATAATTGAGGAAAATTCAGATCAGTTCAAGTTCAGTCTCTCAGTCATGTCCGACTCTTTGCAACCCCATGGACCGCAGCATGCCAGGCTTCAGTCCTCAGGAAAGGCTTGAGGAAAATTACATTACATAATAGCAGGCAGTAGGCTGGCTATGTGTTAGTATGAAAGCATCTCCACATTTGATAGGAATTTAATAGCTACAATTTTATTTCCTATATTGAACTTAGAGTAATATAAATATTAACATATATTAATATATAATACTATATATTTATAGTATTTGAATTCCCAAGATTAACTCCTTGAAAATTATTGGAGAAAAAATACAAAGAAAAAGTATGTCAGACAAAAAAAGAAGATCTTAAAATATAAAATATGAGGTAAGTTTATAAATTACAACCTAATATTTCTTACACTGCAATAGATGATAATGTGTTTGACTCACTGAAGAATAATCTAAGATTATTTTTTAAAATCCCCAAATATGGAATATCGTGTTTCTATGTATTAGCAATGAACACGTGGGAATCAAATTTAAAAACACAACACTATTACATTCACTCAAAAAGGATGAAATATTTAAGTGTAAATCTAACAGAACATGTAAAGGATTAATATGAAGAAAATGCAAAATGCTAATGAAAGAAACTGAAGAACATCACAGAGAGGACCACTACGTTCACAGTTAGAAGACTCAGAACAGTAAAGACACCAGTCCTCTCCTAACTGAGGCACAGTTTCAAAGTAGTCCAATCACATTCCAACCACAATTACTGCAGACATAGATAAAACTTATTCTGAAGTTTGTACGAAAAGACAAAGGGACTAGAATAGACAAAACAATTCTGCAAAAGTATAAAATAGGAAATTTCACACCATTCACTTCTAAGACTTCCTACCCAGATACAGTAATCAACATATTTTTGCATTATAGAAGAGTTGCAGCATAGATCACAAGAATATAATGGAGAAATCAAAGATAGACAGTTATGACTAACAGATTTTTTTAGCCAATTGACTTTTGGCAAATGTGCAAAAGCATTTCAATGTAGGAAAATAACCTTATTAGAATACTAAAAATTGGACATCTTGAACATGCAGCAACAGACTGGTTCCAAATAGGAAAAGGAGTACATCAAGGCTGTATATTGTCACCCTGCTTATTTAACTTATATGCAGAGTACATCATGAGAAATGCTGGACTGGAAGAAACACAAGCTGGAATCAAGATTGCCGGGAGAAATATCAATAACCTCAGATATGCAGATGACACCAGCCTTATGGCAGAAAGTGAAGAGGAACTAAAAAGCCTCTTGATGAAAGTGAAAGAGAAGAGTTAAAAAGTTGGTTTAAAACTCAACATTCAGAAAACTAAGATCATGGCATCCGGTCCCATCACTTCATGGGAAAGAGATGGGGAAACAGTGGTAACAGTGTCAGACTTTATTTTGGGGGCTTCAAAATCACTGTAGATGGTGATTGCAGCCATGAAATTAAAAGACGCTTACTCCTTGGAAGGAAAGCTATGACCGACCTAGATAGCATAATCAAAAGCAGAAATATTACTTTGCCAACAAAGGTCTGTCTAGTTAAGGCTATGGTTTTTCCAGTGGTCATGTATGGATGTGAGAGTTGGACTGTGAAGAAAGCTGAGCGCTGAAGAATTGATGCTTTTGAACTGTGATGTTGGAGAAGACTCCTGAGAGTCCCTTGGACTGCAAGGAGATCCAACTAGTCCATCTTAAAGGAGATCAGTCCTGGGTATTCATTGGAAGGACTGATGCTATAGCTGAAACTCCAATACTTTGGCCACCTCATGCGAAGAGTTGGCTCATTGGAAAAGACCCTGATGCTGGGAGGGACTAGGGGTAGGAGGAGAAGGGGACAACAGAGGATGAGATGGCTGGATGCCATCACCGACTTAATGGACATGAATCTGGGTGAACTCCGGGAGTCGGTGATGGACAGGGAAGCCAAGCGGGCTGCGATTCATGGGGTCGCAAAGAGTCAGACACAACTGAGCGACTGAACTGAACTGAACTGAACAGGCACAAAATAAGCATGAACCCTATACTTTATACTTTGAAGAAAAAGAAATAACTTAAAATAGATCATAGATTTAAAATAAAACTTTAAAATTTTGGGAAGAAAACATAGGAGAAAATCTTCAGGATTTCAAAACTAGCAAAGCATTCTTAAACATGGCACCAAAGAGTTCCCTGGTGGCTCAGATAGTAAAGCGTCTGCCTACAATGTGGGAGACCCTGGTTCAGTCCCTGAGTTGGGAAGATCCCCTGGAGAAGAAAATGGCACCCCACTCCAGCACTCTTGCCTGGAAAATCCCATGGACGGAGAAGCCTGGTAGGCTACAGTCCATGGGGTTGCAAAGAGTCAGACATGACGGAGAGACTTCACTTTCACTTTGATGAAAGAAAAAAAATCAATGAATCATTTAAGATCCCAGTCCATGATATTTTATTCCAGTAGCTGAAGCTAAGACACAAAGATATCTACATTTAAGAATCACATATTTTTTCTCCTGAATTCATTCTGAATATGTACAATTACTACTCTTCAGGGTTTAAATTTATCACATTACTGCTCTCTTTCTATTAACACCATATATATGTTGTTTCCTTTTCTCACTTTCCTTGTACTTTTCCATTAATTATTAATTACTTACTATAATTTTATTTTTTCTTCATTGGCCTTTTTCACATATTTTTTTAGTGGACATCTTAATAAGATATACACTCTTGCCTTAGGAAAGTCTAATGAAAAATATTATTTTTAGTACAATCAGAAAAATATAGAATATTCAACTCCAACTCCATTGACCCAACTTCTGAAATTCTAACTATGGTGGTCGTATATTTTACTTTACATGCATATATCCCATCAAATATTAATATTATTGTTTTAAGTGCACAATTGTCCAAAAGGGAAGTCCAAATATTTCCTTTTCAAAGATTTTTTTAAGCTTTCCCATGTGTTCATATATCCTCTACCTCCTCCAGGGACAATTTTGGTTCTCTGTTAATAATACACTTTTTAAATCTCTTTTTGAGTAGTTTTTCTGTTGACAAACTCTACTTTCATTTGTTTGAAGATGTTGTAACTTAGACTTCATTTTTAAAATACATTTCTACTTAGCAAATATTTTCAGTTAAAACAACTCTGTCTTAACTGGTTGATATTGTTTTACAGAAATATAATGTGCCTAGATATAGTGTTCTTTGTACTATTCTTTTCACTACTAAGAAAGCTATTTTACCCTGAAAATTCTGAATTAGGTATTGGTGGAAAGGACAAAATTTTAATTTGCTGCATATTTACTTTGCAAAATATTCATTCAAAATATCAGTATTAAATCTAATATAGTTAAATTTAATTTACTTGGTCTTATAAACAGAAAGTTAATGTATCATAGAATAATAAATTTAAAATAATTTTCTTCTCAGAAATTGATTTTTATAATTTTTATTGTTATGTATTTTAGGGGGTAGGACAATATTGGAAAAAATACTGCATATCTTTGTGTTGTTCTATGTTCTACATTCTTTCATTTCATGATAGATTGCCAGAGAATTGTGTATTTTATTGCAATAACAACCTCTTAATACTATAAATGAACTCATCCCCAAATTTCTGCTTTTTTTCTTAAATTAATTCCATTCACTTGTTGCTGTTATTATTTTCTTAAGTTCCTACACCAAATACTTTTCTTATTATTTTGAATATTTCTGGTTTTTAATTTCTAGATTTTCTTTATTTTACATTTCCTTCAAGATTTTTAAAGAGAAATTTATTAGAATATATTCAACATGTTTTTGGATTTATTATTACATTTTATTCTTCATTTGTAGGGCTTCCCAGGTAGCGCAGTGGTAAAGAACCCACCTGCCAATGCTGGAGACATAAGAGATTTGGGTTCAATCCCTGGATCAGGAAGGTCCCCTGGAGAAGGAAATGGCAGCCCACTCTAGTATTCATGCCTGGGAAATCCCATGGACATAGCCTGGCGGGCTACAGTCCATGGGGTCACAAAGAGTCGGACACAACTGAGCACACACGTATGCATGCATAGGTAGTTAATATAATTATTATCAAAGTTACAAGTGAGTCTATTTTCTACTTTGATTAGTTATTTTACATTTTCTTTGCAGTCTAGTATAGAACATATTTCAAAAAGTTTAAATTGCCTTTAATTACCATCTAATCTGGGCTTCCTTGGTAGATCAGCTGGTAAAGAATCCACCTGCAATTCGGGAGACCTGGGTTCTACCCCTGGGTTGGGAAGATCTCCTGGAGGAGGGCATAACAACCCGCTCCAGCATTCTTGCCTGAAGAATACCATAGACAGAGGAGCCTGGCAGGCTGCAGTCCACAGGGTCCCAAAGAGGCAGATGCGACATAGCACAGCACCATTTGACATACATTTGACATTGTTGTTAGTCTTTATGTTTTAAAAAATATAACATCAATATAAAGAAAAAAAACACAGGGAAATATTACAAAAATATCTTGAGTTTACAATTTAGGAAATCAATTTTTGACTATATAGTAATGATAACTGTACTTCAACCAGCCCAATATTTATTTTATTTTACCTTCTATTTGCACTGTCCAGTATTTTCAAATGAAAGTAAAGTCAGTGAGATAGAAAGTATTTTTGTTTGTTTTTTTTTAATTTTTTTCCCCAGGATTTAATGGTAATACATCCAGTACAACATTTTCCAAACAGGATTCCTTAAATCACTAGTCCCTTGAGATGCTACTCAAGTAAATATTCCAGGACAACCCAGCTGGATGCTTTGGTAACATCCCACTTCTCTCTCCTAATTCTTCCATTCTCTTTCATGGTATGTTTTATTTTCCCTAGGGATGAGATGAATATGTGTCTAGGTTTCCATATCTCAAGTTTCATTTCTATAATTGTGATTCCTTTATCGTTTACATGGCTGACTTATCCAACAGGCTGGGTTTCCAGTTTCTTGATCAACTTGCCTCTGAGATTTTCCTTCACCCATTCAGTTAGCTGTTGTAAGTTCACAAGAGCAGCTCAGAGCTGGACATAATAAGGGCTGTAAGTGTTTGTGAGGCAGGTGGAGGCACTGAGTGGAGGAAATGGCTTCCTTTCTCGGCTTGTTTTGTCCTCTGGCTGACTCCAGTCTCTGCCTCTGGTCTGTGGTTGTGGCTTAGCCAGGTCTGAAGACTGACCAGCTCTCCCCAGGCATCACAGACAAGTTCTGCTGCTCCCCCCAAAATGCTCAGTTCCTGGCCATCCACCAATTCCCATGATGAAACTGCGCCTTACATTGTCTCCTTTTTCCTTTAAGTTGAATCACTGTCTAGGTTTTCTGAATTCAACATTAAGGCTGAAATGAGAAGATGGAAGGAGCAGAAACCCTGATACTACAGTATATATTTCATTGGTTCTTATAATTAATATTTTACAAGTAATTTTCTATGATTTGGAGTATTTTGTCTAAACTATTACAGGCATGCTTTTAATACTTTCTTTTCCCTTTTTGAGAACATTTTAATTTGGAATTAAAGAACTGCTATTAATCATACAAGTCTTCAAACTTTATAGTAAAATACAAATACAAAATGCAAAAACATTCTTGTTTTTTCACATTTTCATTGTGGTTAAATACACATAAAATTTATCATTCTAACCATTTTCAGGTGCACAGTTTTGTGTAAATACAAGCATTCTGTTGTCTGACTAAACTGTTTCATTCTTGAATTCAGCATTGAATATAAGCAATCAAGTTGAAAAATATTAACTCTGTCATTTTTAAACTGCTTTTAAAATAATTTGATATTAAATGTAATTGACTAAAATTTTTTCACTAATGATGACAGTGACAACTCATCTTCACCAAATTACTCTTAATTTACCAAGACCACCTCAAAGGGGAAAAAAGATTTTAAAGTAAATGGAACAGATAGCCATCATTACACTATCTTAATTTTAGTTTTTTATTTACAGAAAAGAATGTTAAAATGTTGAGAGTATCAGTCCTTCAACTTACAGGTAAGACCCTTGAAGTGAAGTGAAGTTGCTCAGTCATGTCCGACTCTGTGTGACCCCATGGAGAGTAGCCTACCAGGCTCTGCCGTCCATGGGATTTTTCCAGGCAAGGATACTGGAGTGGGCTGCCATTTCCTTCTCTAGGGGATCTTCCCAACCCAGGGATCGAACCCGGGTCTCCTGCAATGCAGACAGACGCTTTACTGTCTGAGCCACCAGAGACTTCTGCCATCTCTAGATTATTCATGAATCATAATTTAATCTCAGGATCTATCATTGATCTTATACCTCTTTTTATCCCCATCACTTAGTAACTTCTTTGCTGTTCCTTCCCCCCATGGCTTCAGGTTATTTCTATTTTGTAGTTTATGCATCCTCTAAATGTTCTCTGGTACCCACACTACTATTTTGTTTTTCCTTTTTTAAAGTGCAGGTGTATTAATCACACCATCCCTCCCCAAACTCACAGGAACTGAAATATTTACATATCAACAACTCCTCCAGTCATGATTATGTATTATGTCTAAAAATTTATATATCTACTTAAACATTTGAGACAAAATAAATAATTTAAAATTTTTGGAATCTTACAGTTTACAAAGCATTTTTACTTGTACTAGTTTATGTAGTTTTCAATACAGTCCCTTAAACAATGTGCTACCAATAGTCCCCATTACACAGAGAGACTAGGAACGGCCTGTTCAGACAGAAGACGAAGGGTCTATGGATTAGTAAATTTGTCGAAGACATCTCGACTACAACACTATGAAATAAAGGCTCAAATATTTTTCAGACAAGTGTTTCCTCTTTCCACTGTGAGACGGTAAAGGAAATTAAGGGCCAAATACAACTGAGTGAGAAAAGTCAGTCAAATCTTTCACCTCTACAGTTGCCATCAACATTATCATGACTACTGGTGCTGGCTGACAGGTGGTGGGTATTTACCTGTGCCAGGATCTGTGCCATGGAATCTGAAAGCATTCCTGGTGCAGTGGGTACAAACAAACTTTAAGATAATGAGTGAGGATCAAACAAGGAAAGGAGATAGCACAAGAATGAAAGTGAAAGTCATTCATTCATGTCTGACTCTTTGCAACCATGCAATCTCTTTTGAACTCTATACAATCCATGGAGTTCTCCAGGCCAGAATACCGGGGTGGGTAGCCTTTCCCTTCTCCAGGGGATCTTCCCAACCCAGGTCTCCTACTTTGCAGGCGTATTCTTTACCAGATGAACCACAAGGGAAGCCCCAAGAATACACAGGCAGTAAACAAAAGAGTAGGGACTTGAATGAGGGTATTTGCTGCCATAATTCTTGTTCCTAATCTATATGTTTAAATGCTGCTGCTGCTGCTGCTAAGTCACATCAGTCATGTCCAACTCTGTGCGACCCCATGGACAGCAGCCCACTAGGCTCCCCTGTCCCTGGGATTCTCCAGGCAAGAACACTGGAGTAGGTTGCCATTTCCTTCTCCAAGGCATGAAAGTGAAAAGTGAAAGTGAAGTCGCTCAGTCGTGCCCTACTGTTTGCGACCCCATTGACTGCAGCTTACCAGGCTCCTCCGTCCATGGGATTTTCCAGGCAAGAGTACTGGAGTAGGGCGCCATTGCCTTCTCCCAGAGTCATAAATCAATAGTGATTACAAAATTAAAATAATAGTATAACAATTTAATAACTTCACCTGATCATAAGTTCCAATCAATAGACTATGTTTAGTTTCTGTTGTTGCTTTTGTTGTTGCTGTTCAGCTGCTAAGTCGTATCCAACTCTTTGCGACCTCATGGACTGCAGCACGCCAGGCTCTTCTGTCCTCCACTATCTTCTGGAGTTTTCTCAAATTCAAGTCCATTGAGTCGGTGATCTAACCATCTTATCCTCTGCTGCCTGCTGTCTCCCTTGGCCTTCAATCTTTCCCAACATCAAGATCTTTCCCAATGAGTATCTGTTTATGGAGATAAAGAGAGTGAAACCAAAGGTGATGGGGTGGAGAAGGGGAGAGAAAATTCAGATGGATTACCAAAATAAATAAATGTATATAAGTCATCAATTGCTTAGGATATTTTGACAAATTCCATTATTTTAATTTTCCAAAGTTTTGCAATTATGCATGTATTTTTGTGTGTTTCCTAATTTTACAAGTGGGCTATTATCCATCACTCTTGATAGCATTCCTATTCCTTGGGTACATATTTTACCTGCCTCATATTTGAGAATACTAAAACACTTAATGAATTGCTTCATTGCTCCCCCTACACCACAGAAAAGAGATATTTCCTACTAAAATCAAAATATGGAAAAAGAGCATGTCAGACAACCAGCAGAATATGTGTTCCTGAAGTTATGGAAAATCTGAAACACAAGCATTTTGTTTTCCAACATTCTGAAATGGGCGCACATGACCCAGTACACACACTGAGATTATGCAGAAATATATTTCAGGACAGAATAAGGGGAGTAAGAGAACACTGTATGGTAATTCTATTGTCTGAAAAATCTTAAATTCTGAAAGAATCCCAGACACTTCTAAAGGTGGAACATGCTTTTAATCTAAATTCTTCTGTGCCCATAGCAATGTTGTTCCATAATTTAATATTTTTTACTCTCTTTACAGAGAGAATTAGAAATAAAGCCCTCATATATTTCTTCATCAAAATTAATTACAAGAGAACATGTTGTGACTCTAGATGACCATAATTTTCATTATAATTTCACCATGTTGCTCAATTCTCCACTGGGAAATAGTCCTTGTACTATAGGCAAACCTTCAAGTTCCCAAAATGAGGATGGAATAGCAGAGTTGTGTGCATGTATGTTTGTATATTGAATAAAGATTTCAGACAAGGAATTAATACTTATGCATGTTCAAACATATTTCTGAGTTCCAACATTAGCCTGTGATGATTTATTTATTGAGAACAGATACACATGTATGTACTTTCATAGCTATACCCATATCCATATAATCTGAAATACTTAGAACAAAAACATGATGTACATGGCTATGTAATTTAAATGTTCTGGTTGTGGCATCAATAAAGAGGCCTGGGAGAATCTTCTGCAGCTAAATACTGGACAGAAGGCTTCTGAGAAATCCAGGGTGTGCTGTCAGAAAGCAATTAAGCTGAAGAAATTACATTAGCAGAGAGCAGATGCCATATTCAACGCAGTCGCCTATTTTTCATGCAGTTGGGGCTCTCTGGTCCTTTATTTCCCAATAAACAAAAGACTGACAAACACCTGTCCCTTCTACAGTCAGGTGAAGTTGTTTATTTGAAGAGTAGGTAGACACCGCAGACAATGTCACCCAGCTCTTTCCTAGTCTAAGTTTGTTCCTGATTAAGGAAGAGAAAATCAAGGAACTTGGAATGCTTATCTCTTTTAAGACTGAGTTTCACTGACATCCTCAAACAATTTTTACATGGTCTCTTTTATTCTAAAATCATTCCAAAGTGGCACATGCTTTGGCAACTAACACCGTTCAATGGTGACAACCAAATTTTCTAGCCCACTTGTGCTTCCTGTCAATGAAACAAGCTGTGTTTTCTTTTCTCTCCACTTTGAAGAAATCATAACATGAGCAAAACACTGAATAGAACCAGACAGAATTATGCTTTTAGTTATGACAGAATCATATTTTTCTAAAACAAAAAAAATGGCTGACATAATTTTCTTATATAATAAATCTATGAAAGCCAAATTGGAAGTACATTTTCTTAAATTTTGAATTTCACCATCATCAGGGTTCTGAATTTTTCATTTTTTTCATCAAGCCGTATTTTTACTTTTCAGACTTGTCATTCTTGCACCTTCTCTACAGAAATGTGTAGATGACTTTATCTCCTCTTTGACACTTTAAAAATGCCTTTCTGTTTTTCAATTTAAGGATTCATTTCACCATATGGTCTGTTTAGCCTGATAAACCCTCCTGCACATTATGAGGTGAGCATGGCTGTGGAACACCATTCATGCTGCTGTAGTGAAGGTTACGCGAGTGTTTTTATGTGTGCTGACCCCTCCTCCAATTCTAGGAATTTATCACTTGAGCCGTCAATTTGTTTCAAACCTGCAACCTGGCACAGATGAACTCTGCCATTATGCCTGTTGCCGAAGAGATTATTTTAGGTCACAAATGTGACGGTTTTATTCAAATTCATTCTTGGGGGAAGTTGAAATAAAGCAAATATCAATGTTACTTATTCATGGTATCACAAGTAAAAACAGTGATATTCCCCCTAATTAAAATGGAATTAAGCATAAAATATTTCCAAGAGCCCCAGTAGTTGTGTATAAATTCAATGCAACAACACACACACACGCAGAGCAGACTCTGAGGTCGATGGCTGGGTGGAGACATCGCTGCCTACAAAGAAAATACTTCATTTTTGTGTGAATTTAATTTCCAGCGGAGTTTTTCTGCTATTGCATTACTAGATTTGCACCTCTTGTCAGATTTTGTTTTTACTCATGTTCATGTGACTTAAGTCATAAATACATGCCAGCTAAAAATGTTGTAAAATGCGGTACACAGTGAGAAGAAAAGCAATAAAATGCTTTTGAAAATATTCTGCCAACCACCTCACTCTCAGTATCCTGATCCTCTTTTAAGGTATTTCTTCTCATCTTTTTAACACAGACACACATTCCCTCCAGCCTCCGCCGAACAATATATTCTGCCACCTGGAAAAGTTCCACCGTCCTGTTTACTTATTCTCCCTGGTTTTTAGAGCCCAGCACTTTATGAAGATGGATCACCCATGAATTATAACCACTCACTTGTTCTCTAGTCTATTGACCATTATTTCACACTAGTATATGCCAGACCCTCTTCTAGGTGATCCCTCAATATGTTCTGGAAAGGAGGAAAAAATGCAAAAATAATAGCTTATCTGAAATATTTTCTGTTTTTACTTCATTAAACACAGTGACAAATAAAATATTAATTAGTATTTCCCCATCTGAAATAAAAATTTGGAAGACTTAAGCAAAAGCTGTGTTCCAATTTGAGAAGCAGCATTATCCGTGTTATAATTATGTCCATTTTTATAACTTCTCATTAGTTGATTTATTTTTGTTTGTAGCACTTTCTGCATAAGATTGAAATAAATCAACAGGTTGCATAAGATTTAACTCAGAAACTCAAAGTATGCATTCAAGGAAGCAAGGCATACTTTGCTGAATATTTAGAATATATAAAACTACACTTCAATATAAAGCAAACAGATCCTGAGAATTTAAAAATTACTATTTCCAGTTTTGACTACTTCCAAGTGTCCCACAGGTACATGGTAGATAGCTTTTTGTAAATTAAAATGAATATAATCTTTTATGATTAGCTAACCACTCTGATCCTGGTGGCTCAGATGGTAAAGAACACACCTAAATGCAGGAGACCCGGGTTCAATCCCTGGCTTAGGAAGATCCTCTGGAGAAGGGAATGGCTACCCACATCAGTATTCTTGCCTGGAGAATTCCATGGACAGAGAAGCCTGGCAGGCTACAGTCCATGGGGTTGCAAAGAGTCAGACACGAACTCTACTACAACTAACCACTCCGATCATCTAGCTTTTGCATTCTAACCTCCCCTCTGCTGATGGTTCACAGGCACCCATATACAATACGTCTGTGAGTGAGTGACAAAAATGGCACAAAGAATCCAACTGTGAGAGCTGGGGACAAAGACAATATCACAGATTTTAGGGAACTGATGGTCCTTCCCTGGAACATAGGGAATTTCAAAGAAATTATGGAATAAAATTTGAAATAACTCATCGCTGAATAGGAATTATTCAAAGTTGGAAAAGCAGTTAAGTGTGGTTTGAGGACACACAGAGAAGCTCACAACAGATGGAAATGTGCTCAGGGCAAATGGGTTACACTCGGGACTTTCCCAAAATAGTTTTAAAAAGAGGAACAGGCTGGTTGTTTGGAAATGTTAAGGGACACTTTTCTTTGCATAATAAATGTCCCAAACCATAGTAAAAAATAATAAAAGCAGTAACAATGATAACAGTAATAGCAGAAAGTATACTGACAGCAGCACCTTGCACACAGCACTTACTCTGTGCCTGTCGCCACTTTGAGCACCTTGCAGAGATGAATTCATAAAATCATTCAAGATTAAGAAAAGACTTGTTATTGTTATTTGAGCTCTGAACATTCAGGAAGGTTTCTATTTAATATAAGCTGCTATCATCAAAAGTGGAAGAAAAGCCAAGACAAACCTAGACAGTATATTAAAAAGCAGAAACATTACTTTGCCCACAAAGGTCCCTCTAGTCAAAACTATCGTTTTTCCAGTAGTCATGTACAGCTGTGAGAGTTGGACTATAAAGAAAGCTGAGTGCTGAGGAACTGATGCTTTTAAACTCTCATGTTGGAGAAGACTGTTGAGAGTCCCTTGGACTGCATGGAGATCAAACCAGTGAATAAAGGAAACCAACCCTGAATATTCATTAGAAGGACTGATGCTGAAGTTGAAGCTCCAATACTTTGGCCACTTGATGAGAAGGAGTGACTCATTTGAAAAGACCCTGATGCTGGGAAAGACTGAAGGCAGGAGGAGAAGGGCACAACAGAGGACAAGATGGCTGGATGATACCACCAACTCAATGGACAAGAGTTTGAGCAGACTTCAGGAGAAAGTGAAGGACAGGGAAGCCTGGCGTGGTGCAGTCCATGGGGCTGCAGAGAGGCAGATACAACTGAGCAACTGAACAACATTTTAATATACTAGTTATGAACATTTGTTGCAAAAAAAATGCCAGATAAGCAAAGAAAAAAGTCACCTCTAATCAGGACATCTGGAGATAAAATCTGTTAACATTTTTAGGTGCGAATATGTGTTTACATGTGTGAAAAGTTTTTATTACCAGTAAATATATTTCCTAAATCTCATTTCAATAGCTATTTAATGTTCCATCATACATCATACAAAATAATTCATTTATTGAGTTATTTAATCCTACTTGGAGCATTTGAGTTGTAGGTAATTATACAACTTTAAATAATGCCATAATGAATACTCTCATATAAAAATACAAATGAAATCAAAATTATTTTGCCAAGTTCCAGGAAAATAAGCCAATTTGGAATTTAACTGAAACAACATATAAACTCTAGTGTAACCCTGGAAAGACCTGCTCCAGTAGGACTAATGAATTTTCCTTTCCCTTTATTTTTATCAGAGATTTTTTCACTGTACAATTCTCCCATCCTTCACGTCAGCACATTTCTTTTCCTTTACTAGAATTTAGGTAATTTATTTTTTCATTTTATTGGCAAACATCATCAGTGCAACAAATTGTAAACAGTGCCCCCTCTCTCTCTCTCTTTTCATCCACCTCCCTCAAGAATTTTCCTCCCAAGCTCAGCTAGTGAGCTCAGCAACAATTACAAACTATGTCATTTACATATTTTCTAAAATTAAATGGTATTATGTAGTAGATATATTCAGCAATTGTACTGAAAGTGTAGCTAACACATGTCTTTTGTTTTTAATTTTTTATGGGAGTATAGTTGATTTACAATGTAATGTTAATTTCAGGTATACAGCAAAGTGAATTGGTTATTTAGATACATATATCCAACTCTATTTTTAAGATTCTTTTCTCATTTAGGCCATTATTGAGCATTGAGTAGAGTTCCCTCTGCTGTACAAAATCTATACATTTGAGTCTCTTTCTTTCTGTACACATCTCTAGCTGTATCAATACTACAGTTGTCATACTGAAGACTTAAGAATAAATGTTAAATATATAGCCCCTTGCCCTTGGTCTTTCTGTTTCAAACTTTTGTAGTTATTCTTGGCATTGATTTTAAACTTGTTAAATTAAACACATGTGCTCACACATCTTATAAGCACATTGGGATTCTGATTGAGATTTTACCAAATCTATAGATAATTGAATAAAGTTGAACATTTTTACAAATTTGAGCTTTCCAAACTATGAGCATCACGTATCTTTCCATTTATTTAACTTGGCTTTGTTTTCTCTCCTCCTTTCAAATGACTGTTCATCTGATTGTCTCAACCCACCGAGTGAGTGACAGCACTGACCTCTGTGCCACGCGGTGCTTTCAAGGGGTAGTCAGGTCTGCAGGGTTTCGCTCCTTCCTTCTTTCCTTCTTCAGTCAACTACTCAATATAAACTGGTCCTGTTAGCAACAGTTGCATGAACTGAGTTGTGTTTATTGTTGCTTCAAAGTATCACTGGGGATTTTACAAATACAAAAGAATTCGATAGCTTTTCACACAAAGGAAACAACCAATTAAAATAAAGCACATCAGACAACTCATTTACAAAGGAAATAAAATGAATGTGCTAGCTAGGAATAACTTCAGTAAACTACGGCACAAACCATGCAAAAATACTACATAATGTGACTGAATTGAAATTTATAAAATAATACACAGATTAAGTCATCAATGTTTAAATTCAGAAAGATCAACTATTTAAAAGAGGACCTTTCCTCTCAAATTATATATATATATATATATGTATATATATATATATATAAAGAAAACCTTATTCTGACAAATAGAAGAACAAAATAAAAGTAAGAAAAAAAATTTAATTCTAAAATATTATATTATTAAAGCAAACACAGCAGAGAAAGAAATGGAAAAATATGTAACAAAATCTTTTCAATTTTGTGTTACAATGAAAGTGAAAGTCAGTCAGTCGTGTCCAACTCTTTGTGAGCCCATGACTATAGCCCACTAGGCTCCTCTGTCCATGGGATTCTCCAGGCAAGAATACTAGAGTGGGTAGCCATTCGCTTCTCCAAGGGATCTTCCCAACAAGGAGATCGATTGCATTGCAGGCCAATTCTTTACCGTATGAGCCACCAGGGAAGCCCCATTTATATATAGACCTTACTTAAAATATGAACTCCATTTTAGACATAAACTGCAGCAGCACAAACCCGTGCAGGGCTTGAATTATTTAATAAATGTGGCTAGAATATTGGCTTTATGAAAAAATAGGTATCACACCATTCACAATCTAATTCTAGATAGACTAAAGAGATAAAGGGAAATCAAACCATAAAAGAGAAGGAAATGTTGCTTAATGTTTATCTGATTTCTTCCTGGGAGAGCCCACTAAACATGAAGTAGGAAATCTGACCCAAGGCAGGTTCCAGGGGAGGTTATCCTGGCCTCTACTGAAGAGCAGAGCCTGGGCCTGGGCTGGAGGGCAGGGAGGGCAGACACCTGAGGCAGGAGGGCAGGCTCTCCCCCTGGAGCTGTTGGGGATGTGTGCAGCCCATCTGCAAAGTTCTAATTGCTGAACGAAGAAATGCACAATATAACTTCCCACAGTTATCACTTTTAAGTGGCAGATTAGCAAAGATTGGTTTTAAAAAACGTATGATGCAAATGATGTGAAGAGGAATTGAGTAGAATTGATGGCAAAGGAATTCGGATCAATTTGATAAATTTAATCTAGGAAAGCAACACGTTCAAAACACAGTTTGTCTCTATGTATGATTTAAGGTCATTCTCTTGCACCCAACAAATTATCAGCTAAAACATATGTATCTTGAGACAGGTCATTTCTTTTGTCTAAGTCTGCAGAGGCTTTAAAATAGAATCCCTTATTATTTCTGAAAGTGAAAGGTTAGTGGTTAGATATGTAGCAGCTGTTTTTTACACCAATATTGCCAAGGTAACTTTCTACCATGGGAAATTTGAGGAAAACATTTTATTTATTACTGTCCCTAATAAGAACACACCAAAGTAAAGGAGTTTAGGTATCTTTTTTTTTCTTTTGTAGGAGGAAGTAACAAAGAATAAGCTAATTTTCAAAAACGATGTGCCCCACACTGAATGTATATACAGAAACGCAAAGTCAGAAACAATCCCACAGACTTTAAACCATGGACCTTGAACTTGATTTCTGGTGGAAGAGCCCAAAGACTAGCCTTGTCATGTGAAGACCAAGAGTAAGATCTGGACAGTGTGGTCACATACTTAGTTCAAACCTCATGACCCTCAAAGACACCTAGAATCCCTTTTTAATCAGATATTGTATATGCCTTCATTTGCAAAGGTGGGATAGAAGTCACTTTCAGCCTAGGGAAATCAGGCATTTAATGCTAACAGTAAGGGGTAATGCAAGTGTGACCTCCACTGTTGGTCTCACTGGAATTGCTTTTATTTCAGAAGTGAAGCAGGGACCAAGAGTTAACCACACCACGTTTCCCTCATGTTTTTAAATTAAGGTATAACTGACTACTAAAAGTTGTATATTTTAATGTATAATATTTGATGAGTTGATACACAGACACACACACACATTATGAAACAATCACTATAGTAAGCTAACAAGTCTATCATTTCACAGTTATTTTTAGAGGGAGGTAGGAACACTCAAGACCAACCCTATCAGCCAACAGCTAGGATGGTAACAGCCCCTCCCAGCCACAGGAGGAAGACCATGGTTATTGTTCCTGGTGCAAGCTGCCCCTGGACCAGATCTTGCAAGTGAGCGCAGGTCCCTACAGGTCCACAGCCTCGGCCCTGGCTGGTCCTGCCTCTCACCCACATCACCCTATCACATGCCCTTGAAGGCAGAGCCTGTGCCAACCCATTCAATACTGTCCCCCTGCTTTCTGGCCACTGGCCTCTGCTCAGTCAGCCCTGAACCCAGCCCACACCACAGCAGCCTTCATCTTTCATCTCCTTTGAATCTGATCCAAGACCCTGGTGGCTTCTCCCACTTTGTCTCCATAACTGTCCATGTCCACTGCTCTAACTCAGACTACTCTCGTGCATTCTTTAATGATCAGGTGGTCTTACATCATTCCCGAATTATTCCAGACAAATTATTGTATTTGCTTTGCCTTCAAGAAGGAGGCCATGTTACATGTTTATCTGAATTATCTTCTGCATGTAACAGAGGTTAAGCAAAAGTTTGCAAGCAGGTATTCAGAATGGACATCACTTTTCTTGCATGATTGTTACCTACAAGTCTTCCCCTTCCTCCCCAGCCCCCAGGGTCCAGCATCCTATGGGTTCTCCCCCAGCTCAGCCATATACAGTTCATTTCTGTGAGTCAAATGGTCTTGCTTTTCCAGCTTCTGAGTCAAAACTGCTTCTTTTCTAATTCCCAGTGAAACCTCCTTGTAAATCATTTAATTCCAGTTTTTCTGTAGGTAGCACCCTTTCCTTTCCCCCAGTTTCATGGGTCTTCACCATTTGCAGGCATCCACACCATGACAAGGAAAGGACACACAACATGAACCAGGTAACCTTTCCTAGCTCTGTGCCCTTGGCTCCCCAAAGTCTGTCAGGGTCCAGCCCACTTCTGAATTCTACTTGAACAAGCACTTGGGTGTTCCACTTAGGTTCCAAGACAATACACCCCCACTCTAACTGCTATAAAATGTTAGCAGTGTAAATCTAGTAACAATGAAACGTGCTATTGTGAGGAATGCTGATGGGTTCTGAGTAAGATTAAATAAGAATATAAGCCTAATGGAAAACTTTGAAGAACTTAGCATACTGTAGACACTCAGTGAATATATCTTTTCACTCTGTAATAATAATTATAATAATTCTGCATGCATCCTGAAAATACACACAAATATTTAGCCTATGCATTTGCCTAAGTAACAAGTGATTTAAATTCACAACTTTTACATATATAAATTATGCAAATCCTCACCATACATCTGCAGGAAACATTTTTCTGAGATTTTTCTCCAAATTAACATAAGCCAAAGCAAGTCTTATGATTGATATGTATTAATTTCAAGCTTTAATTTCCCTTCCTTTATGCAGCAGTGGACTCTTGAATCTATAAATAAAATGCTTATGATGATTTATCTTATTTTGACTTTCAAATATCGTTGAATGGCAGATAAGACCAAAATTCTTAATTGCAAGAGTTAAGACTCACCAAAGGTACTATCTTATTTGTCTAAAGTAACATAACTGTACAATGAAAATAAATGTCTTAAGATCTACTCAATTTAGAATTTATATGAAATAATAGGTGTTACAGGAATTTTTATGCATTAGTGAATCTGCAATTGCCTTTGGTCTTTGCCATTAATAATAATTAGTATGACTCAGAGCACAACCCCAAAGATACTGTGGTAAAGGATAGTCTATTACATTGAATCTGCTCATTCCAGATCCTAATGTCTTCTCCAAGATGTCAAATTAGTGTTATATAATCTAGGTATTAACATATGCACTATAAGATAACTACTTGCTCTTATAAAGGCATTTTCTCCATTTTCCATTTTTAGTATTTTCTAAATATCTTACAACTTAACAAAATTATTTAAGCTGCCCGATTTTTAAATTTCTCTAAAGGAATACAATGTAAAGACAGCTGAATTCTCACTTCATAGACCTAAGAGGCCACCTATGTGGATTCTTCCTATTATATCCCATGTGCCTTACTTAAAACTTTACTTAGGTAAAATGAACAACTAAACTGTAAGATATGTACAGTGTACACTGTGATGATTTGTTATGCCTACACATTGTGAAGAATTCCACTGAGTTAATGAATACATCCATCACTTTACACATTTACACATTTATTAAAAAATGTAATTTCTATTTCTTAGCAAATTTCAGTTCTACGTTATCAACTATAGTTCAGCATTATCAACTATAGGCAGATCTAGTCATCATGTTTTTCACTAGATCCTCAGATTGTAATCAACTTATAATTGAAATTGTGTATCCTTTTACAAGTCTTTCCCTATTTGCCTCTAGCAGTCACTTTTCTACTCTCTGTTTTCTTCAATTATGCTTTTTGTTTTTAGATTTCACATATGTGATACCATGCAGTATTTATCCTTCTTTGCCTGGCTTACTTCAGTGAGCATAATGCCCTCCAGGTCCATCCTACTGTCATAAACATCAGGACTTCCTTCTTTTCACAGCCAACTATTATTCCCTTGTACATATATTCCAAAAGTTCTCTATCAGTTTATTTATTGATGGATGCTTAGGTTGCTCCCATACCTTGACTAAGGTGAATAATGCTGCATGAACATGGGGGTGCACATATCTCTTCAAGTTCCTTGAATATTTGGATTATAAGTCCACAGCCAACCTATGGCTTACGATTATTTTCTTCCATTTGGAGGCTGTTTTTTTCATTTTTGTTGATGGTTTCCTTGTAGGAATTCTAAGTCTCACATTCAGGTCTTTAATCCATTTCAAGTTGACTTTTTATATAATGTAAGATAAGGGTCTAGTTTTCCCAGTACCATTTATTGAAGACATTATTCCCCACTGAGTAATTTTGGTTCATCATGAAACAATTAACCGCATATGCATGGGTTTATTTCTCAGCTCTTTGTTCTGTTCCATTGATCTGCACATCTGTTTTTAAGCCAACACCATGCTGGTTTGATTACTATAACTTGTATACAGCTTTGCATCAGGAAACGTGATGCCTCCAGCTTTGTCTTTCTTTCTCAAGATTGCTTTGGCTATTTAGAGCTTTTCAGTTGGTGCTAATGGTAAAGAACTCACCTAACAATGCAGGTAGGGCTTCCCAGGTGGCTCAGATGGTAGAGAATCTGCCTGCAATGTGGGAGACCAGAGTTTGATCCCTGGTTCAGGAAGATGCCCTGGAGAAGGAACTGGCAATTGATTCCAGTACTCTTGCCTGGAGAATCCCATGGACAGAGGAGCCTAGCGGGCTAAAGTCTATGGGGTTGCAAAGAGTTGGACACAACGGAGCAACTAACACATGCACACACACACACACACACACACACACACCAATCAGGAGATACAGATTCAGTCCCTGAGTCAGGGAGATCCCTTGGAGAGGGCATGGCAATCCACTCTAGTATTCTTGCCTGCAGAATTCTATGGACAGAGAAGCCTGGCAGATTACAGTGCACAGGGTTGTAAAGAGTCAGACACAACTGAAGCAACTAGCACGTGGCTACTTAAAAGGTTTTAGGATTGTTTTTCTATTTCTGTAAAAAAAAAAAAGAAGCCATTTAAAATTTTGATAGAGACTGCATAGAATCTTTAAAGTGCTTTGGGTAGATGGACATTTTAACAAAATTAATTCTAATACATGAACATGATATATCTTTCCACTTATTGTATATTCTTCAATTTCTCTCATCAACATCTTCTAGTTTTCAGTTTATAGATCCATCATCTCTTTGGTTAAATTTTCATGGGTTTCCAGAAGGTCTGATCGTCAGACACTCTGGCTTCTCACATCAACACATCTTAAGAATCTAATAGGAGATTAGCCTCCAGAAAGGCTCGAACCTCAAAAGCTGGCTCCAGTCCTCAAAAGCCTCAGTCCTCTTGGTTAGTCCGTGCCCTACAAGTCCACGTTGGTAGATCACAACAACCTGGAAGAACAATGCCAGAAGAACCACTCCCCCGTCACGATGTCCTAAAGGTATTTTCCTAACCCTTTGCCTTGTAAGACTAGGGGGGTTTTTTGGTTTTTGGTTTTTTTTAATCAGAGCACTAGACAGATGGTTCTTGTGTCTCGCCTGGGTCCCCAGATCTTGAGGATGTTGGGTTGGGTGACTTAACTCCTCTGGGCCTCACGTTACTCCATCTTTTCTAATAAGAAGGACTTTGATGAAGTAACATCCCTGGCCTGTGAATCTATGGGAAAGATGTGAATGGAAGTAAAAGAACTCAGAGTGTCTCTTCTCTGATACTAATTTCAAATGATATTTGACACCTGTGGAGTCAATCTCTGTCTTCTTCAACTGCTTTCACTCATAGAGTCCAATTCTCTAGACTCCTATTAGATTCGTAAGATGTTGGACAATATCGGATAAGGAACAGACAGGAGAAAGTTATGCTGGGCACAGACTTGACTATTTCCCTGCACAAGATAACATCTTCTAATAATGCTCACCTCTTCAAAATCCCTGCCACACCTACAACTCACTTGTCACAGAATGATTTTTAAGAAAAATAAAGTTTCTGAACCACTGCTCTGATGGGACCTCTTCCAGCTGCTCTTAGGCATGGCAGCCCTCTTACAAAAGCCATGAAGTCTGAAGCTGGCCTTACCAGCACTTGGAGAACTAGCAAGGTGGCTGGTATTTACTTAAACATTTGCTGTGGTACAAAAGGGGACTTCTGTGTAGTGATGAGAGCATCAGGTAACAGTGGAAATGGTTAACTGACAAAAAAAAGCAAGGGAAACACGTAGCTATATGACATAATTCTATTATTTAAGCATTTCAGATCCTGTTTGAAGCCTAAATAAATAATATAATTAACTCCAGGACTTCTATCATTAAGAATTTAACTTGCACTCACTTGCTTTTCTAATGCTAAAACTTATCTATGGAAAAAAAAATTGTAATAACAGAGTTTACTCTCAAGCAATTAAAAGTATAAATTCTGAAGTGCTATTCAACTAGAAAAGTTCTAGGGATAGTTATTGGTTTCTCAGTCAACAGTGACCTCAAACTGGACGACACTAACATATTAGCCAAAGTGCATTTATTACAGCTTTTTACCAACCCAAGCTACTCTGATTTAAAGTCATGCATTCTAATGCGTTTTGACAAGTAAATTGCTTGCCTTTTTTCCATGATAGCCAACCACATAAATAATGCATGCATGGTAATAGCTAGAGCAATAATGTAAAAGTCAAGCATGAAGCACAGGCAGCATGTTAATGATAAAGGTGCTTCAGCCTCTGAAGAAGCAAGCCACAACCCAGAGAAGGCCGATGCACCTGAAGCCGTGTAGCTTTTCCCCAAAAATATAAGTAACTAAGCTCACTGACTCACTTCTTTCTCCCTTCTCTACTGCTAAGTCACTTCAGTCATGTCCGACTCTGTGTGACCTCATAGACAGAAGCCCACCAGGCTCCGCCGTCCCTGGGATTCTCTAGGCAAGAACACTGGAGTGGGTTGCCATTTCCTTCTCCAATGCATGAAAGTGAAAAGTGAAAGGGAAGTCGCTCAGTCGTGTCCGACTCCTAGCGACCCCATGGACTGCAGCCTACCAGGCTCCTCCATCCATGGGATTTTCCAAGCAAGAGTACTGGAGTAGGGTGCCATTGCCTTCTCCTCTCCCTCCTCTAACTCTCCTTTAAAAAAGGGGATACTTTATTTTTAGGAAGTATTAAGATTCATGGTATAATCATTCAGATTTTCACAAAACACTTAATTTTGCTTGAAGTTAATTTCTGAATATAACAACATAGAAAAACATCCTACAAATAATAAGTAAGTTTATAGGACAGGAGAAATAATTTTATCCTAAACTGAGTTATTTTCCCAGCAAATCTACTACAGTCAAGTCTTCTAAATGCCAAACCATAATGTGATATGAAAATGAAAATTGTCAAATCATCCTCCTGTATCTCCTGTTGGGTAGATTACAATGCACATATCTTACTTGTCTTTAGTTCAACACTCTGAATCTAACTTACATCACAAGAATTATGCACATACTCATGCTCAACACTATCATTTATCACCATCAGCAGTACCATCACGGTTATCAGCACCATCATTGCAAAATTAGAAAATATTCGTTAAGAAAGGCAAAGGGTTAGAGAAAGACTAAATGAAGGCAAAAGAAAATAATTTTTCATATTACTGTGTTCTAAACAATATAAACGATGTATCTGATTATTACAGAATATGGATAAGTGAAATAAAGGACAGCGATGGTAGAAGGGATGTCCCCTTCTAGCAAGGACTATTCTTTCATTATAAGGTATTTGCACCACTCATGAAGAAATACACTGTTATTTGAAAGCAGACTTGGATTAGTTGAAATGCATAAGTAAATTCTAGTGCAATCATTAATAAAAATAAAAATAGAAATATAACTGCTGTACATAAGAAAATGGAATCATATAAAATGTTCAACTGAAGTCATAGAAGACAGAAAATAAGTGAAAGATGATAAAAGAAAGAACAAAGGCAGCAAACAAAAACTAACAAAATGGTAGATATTGCCTCAACTATGTAAATAATTATTTTAAACATCAATGGTCTAAACACACTAATTAAAATACAGAGCCTGTTGGAAGGTATCAAAAATGTAGTTTACAAGAAATTACTTTAAATAGATATATATAGATTAAAACTTAACTGGATGAAGAAAACACACCAAGATAACACTGATCTAAAGAAACATAATATTGTAAAACAACCATCCTTCAATTAAAAATAAATTTTAAAAAAGAAAGGTATATAATTTGCAACAGAGCAGATGTCAAAGTTAAAAAAAAAAAAAGAAGAAGAAAACAGGCATTACATGATAAAGGAGTCAATTATCCAAGAAGACATACCAATCTTTAACATGTAAAAATGTGCCTAAAATCAAGAATTAAAACATAGGCAAAAACTAATAGAACTGCAAGGCTAAATAAATGAACCCATGATCATAGCTGGAGATTTTTAATACCCCACTATCAGTAATGGAAATATAAATTCAGAGGTCAGAAGGTTAATAAGGAAATAGTTAAGCTGAACAGTATAATCAATGAACTAGATATAATTAATATCTATAGATTACTTCATCTAATGACAGCAGAGTGTACATTTTTCTCAAGCTCATATTTAACTTTTACTAAGCTAGATCACATTTTGGTCCAAAAAACACCTTTTATCAAGTTAAAAATAATAACACATTGTATGATAGGGTGTGTACTTTCAGATATCAATGGATTAAATAGGAAATTAACTACAGAATGTAGTTAAAAGTCCCAATGCTTGTAGATTAAACACTATACTTCTAAATAGCACATGCATGGATAAAAGAATAAATCTCAAGAGAAGCTTCAATTAAATGAAATATTTTGAACTAAATGAAAATTAAGATATAACCTATGAAAATATGTGGGATGCAGCAAAAGCAGTGCTTAGAGGAAAATTAATAGCACTGACTGCATCATTAGTAAAGAGAAAATCTATAATCAATCATTAAAATTTTACCTTAGGAAACTGAAAATGGAAAAGTAAGTTAAAACCAAAATAAACAGAAAAAGGAAATTTAAAAATTGGAGCATGAATCAATAAAACTGAAAACAGGAAATCAATTGAGAAAATTAATAAAGTCAAAAGCTAGCTCTTTGAGAAGTATAATAAAACTGATAAACCTCTAGCCAGCTGACTAATATCAACAGAGAAATAACACAACTAATCTCTGAAATCAAAGAGAATGCAACACTACTCACCCTGCAGATATTAAAGTAGTCATAAAGGAAGATGATAAATAACTCTTTCCCCACAAATTTGACAGCCTAGATAGAATGAATCAATTTCTTGGAAGACGTAATCTTCTACAATTCACACAAGAACAAAAACAGTCTAAATAAGTCAATACATACTAAAGAAAATGAATTATTAATATCATTCTGAAATAGAAAGTTCCACTCCCAGATGTGTTCACTGGTGAATTTTTCCAAGGACTTAAGGAAGAAATCATACAAATTCTCTACAGTATGTTTCAGAAGATAGAAGTAGAGAATATATATATATATTTAAATTGCTTCAGTGGTGTCCAACTTTTTTCTACCTTATGGACTGTATTCCACCAGGCTCCATTGTCCATGGGATTCTCCAGGCAATAATACTGGAGTGGATTGCCATGCCTTCCTCCAGGGGATCTTCCCACTCTAGAGATGGAACCCACCTCTCTTATGTTTCCTGCATTGGCAGGCAGGTTCTTTACCAGAATTACCTAATATCAAGCAAGACAAAGACATTACAAAATAGGAAAATTATAAATTAACACCTCTTATAAACACAGATGCAAACAACTTTAACACATATGAGCAGATCAATGAAAAAATGTCCAGCTGAAATTTATCCCAGGAATGCAAGGCTGGTTCAACATTTATAAATCAATTAATTAGTGTAATAAGGAATTATAGCAGTGTTTCAGGATACAAGGTTAATGCAAAAAAGTCAATTGCTTCTTTACATACCAGCAAAGAACAGTTGGAATAAGACATTAAAACCATAGTACCATTTGCATTAGCATCAAAAGAATGAAATATTTAGGTATAGTTAACAAAATGCATATAAAAGCTATATGAGGAAAACTAAAAAGCTCTGATAAAAAAAAAGAAAGAAAAACTAAGTAAATCAGATATTCTGCATTCATAAATAAAAAGATTCAGTTTCACTCAATTTGATTTAATGCAATTGAAATTCTAGAAAGTTACTTTGTGGATATTAACATTGATTCTAAAGTTTACATGGCAAGGCAAAAGACCCAGAATACCCAACACAATATTGCAGAAGATAACAGTTGGAAGACTCACACTACCCAACTTCAAGACTTACTTTCATGTTGCTATAATCATGACAGTATGATACTGGCAAAAAGAATAGACAAATAGGTCAGTGGAACAGAATATAAAGCCAAGAAATAAACCCACACAAATATAGTCAACTAGTCTTTCACAAAAGAGCAGACAATCCAATGAAGCAAAGACAGTCTTTTTTAACAAATGGTGCTGGGACAACTAACAGTTGAATTAGGATGCCCAAAATTTGGAACACTGACATCACCAAATGCTGGCAAGGTTGTGGAGCAAAAAAAAATCCCAGTAATTGGCTGGTGATACAAAACAGTGCAGACGCTTTGGGAGACAGTTTGTTGATTTCTTACAAACTAAACATAATCTTACCATATGATCCAGCAATGTGCTCCTTGGTATTTACCCAAAGAGTTTAAAATATGTCCACACAAAACCCTGCCATGGGTGTTTATATTTATAGCAGCTTTATTCATAATTGTCAAATGTAAAAGAGACTAAAATGTCCTTCAGTTGTTGTTATTATTTAGCCACTAAGTCGTGTTCGACCGTTTTGAGACCCCATGGACTGTAGCCCACCAGGCTCCTCTGTACATGATTCTATAAATAAATTGCACGACATCCAAACGATGAAATACTATTTAGTGCTAAAATAATAAGTCATAATAAGATATGGAAGAATCTTAAATGTGTATCTGAAGGCTGCATACTGTTTCATTCCACCTCTATGACATCTGGAAAAGACACAACTACAGAGGCGGTAGCAAGATCAGTGGTTGCCAAGAGATAAACAGGTGAAGCAAAGGATTTTCAGGGCAATGAATCTACACTGTATGATGTGTGTCATTATACATGTGTCCAAACCCACAGAATGTACATCACCAAGAGTGGACTCTTACATAAAGTACGGACTCAGTGATGATGCAGCAATGCAGTTTCCTCAACTGTAGCAGAACCGCACTCAGGCATGTGGCACCTGATCACGTGTGGGAAGGGGTATGTGAGCACCATTTGTGCTTTGTGCTCAAATTTTCTGTGAACCTAAAACTTTGCTAAAAAATAAACTCTATAAAAAAAAGGAAAGGTAACATAGAAAGCTTCAGGAGATCTATCTTTTTTTAAAGCAATGAACAAAACACATGTAACAAACTGGGAATACACTGTTCTGTTAGAAAAGCAATACATTTGAAAACAGCTGTGTTTTTCAGAATCTAAAATGCACTTTTGATGAGTAACTTTGAATTTTGTCCTTTTTCTAGCTTTGGTTATTATGGTTTATAAGATCTAGCTTATAAGACTGTACTTTCCATCATTTGCACAGCATGCTTTGCTATGTTACGTAATGATACTGCACTTAAATCTGTCTAAAATCTGCTGTCTTAATAACAAAAACACATTAAGCAAATGGACTAAAATGGAATTGCTGTTGCAGATGCTCGTTTCCACAGCCTTTTGTCTTGTATTTTTCTTAAGAGATCAGGCGGTCAGTGCTCGTCTGATCAGCTTTATCAACTAGTGATTATGAGAAAGTACTGAGGCCAGGGTGGGTGGGCAAAATGAGGGAGGGAAGTCAAAAGGTACAAATTTCCAGTTATTAAATAGGTAAGTCATGGGAATATAATGTATATAACTATATATACCATAAAGAATGTTAAAATATATTTTTCTGTATTATATACATCATATAGTTATTAATATGCTATAATACATTGATATTAACAATAATTATATATTTGTATGTTTATGTATTCAGTGCTGAAGAAGGTATAACTCTCTAAAATAATATGACCTCCATGTTTATTATACGGAAATAACAACTGAAGTAACGGCCAGGTGTATTTAGAATATGAGGTATTTCTACAGCTTAGTTTTGAGAGTTATGAGTTTTAAAATTTCAATATCAGAAAATAATTTTCTTTAAAATATATAATCAATCAAAGTAAGAATTATTCATCTAGTTATTAGGCTTATCAGTGTTTGTACATCATCTATTCAAAAAATTCTGTTATAAGGCATGATACGAATATCATCAAATATAAAGTTTCTGAGAGATTGTGAAATACATAATCAATATGTCATACAATACGTAAACTGTGAACTTCCAGATGTTCAAGCTGGTTTTAGAAAAGGCAGAGGAACCAGAGATCAAATTGCCAACATCTGCTGGATCATCAAAAAAACAACAGAGTTCCAGAAAAACATCTACTTCTGTTTTATTGACTATGCCAAAGCCTTTGACTGTGTGGATCACAATAAACTGTGGAAAATTCTGAAAGAGATGGGAATACCAGACCACCTGACCTGCATCTTGAGAAATTTGTATGCAGGTCAGGAAACAACAGTTAAAATTGGACATGGAACAACAGACTGGTTCCAAATAGGAAAAGGAGTACGTCAAGGCTGTATATTGTCACCCTGCTTATTTAACTTATATGCACAGTATATCATGAGAAACGCTGGGCTGGATGAAGCACAAGCTGGAATCAAGATTGCTGGGAGAAATATCAATAACCTCAGATATGCAGATGATGCCATCCTTATGGCAGAAAGTGAAGAGGAACTAAAAAGCCTCTTGATGAAAGTGAAAGAGGAGAGTGAAAAAGTTGGCTTAAAGCTCAACATTCAGAAAATGAAGATCATGGCATCTGGTCCCATCACTTCATGGGAAATAGATGGGGAAACAATGGAAACAGATCAGACTTTATTTTTTTGGCTCCAAAATCACTGCAGATGGTGACTGCAGCCATGAAACTAAAAGATGCTTACTCCTTGGAAGAAAAGTTATGACCAATCTAGACAGCATATTAAAAAGCAGAGACATTATTTTGCCAACAAAGGTCTGTCTAGTCAGGGCTATGGTTTTTCCAGTGGTCATGTATGGATGTGAGAGTTGGACAATAAAGAAAGCTGAGTGTGGAAGAACTGATACTTTTAAACTGTGGTGTTGGAGAAGACTCTCGAGAGTCTGTTGGACTGCAAGGAAATCCTATCAATCCATCCTAAAGGAGATCAGTCCTGGGTGTTCATTGGAAGGACTGATGTTGAAGCTGAAACTCCAATCCTTTGGCCACCTGATGCGAAGAGCTGCCTCATTTAAAAAGACCCTGATGCTGGGAAAGATTGAAAGCTCAAGGAGAAGGGGACGACAGAGGATGATATGGTTGGATGGCATCACCGATTCAATGAACATGAGTTTGAGTCAACTCCAGGAGTTGGTGATGAACAGGGAAGCCTGGCGTGCTGCAGTCCATGGGGTTGCAAAGAGTCGGACACGACTGAGCGACAGAACTGAACTGAACTGATGACGTACATACTTTCTCTATGGAAGATACATTTAAGAACTGAGCAGATAATAATTAAGGAGGATGAGTTAGAAGATGGTTGAAATGTTCTTGATGACAAAATAATAAGGTAAAAAATTAGACAAGGTTTACCAAATTTCCCATTACTAAACATTTCCCTTTAATAATAAGTTTTCACATTCTGTTTGGCTCCAAAATCATAAAATAATGCCACTGTACTAGTATATTCATTTACTCACCAACTACACAACCCATTATTTATGCCCTACAATGTGCCAGGCTATGTGCAAGGATCTAAGAACATAAAGGCAGGCATATTAATAATTTTTAGTTACCTGTGTACACAACATATGAATCCAGACTCAAAAAAAAAAAAAGGAATACATAACACTGAAGAATAAAATGGATTTCAAGTAAGTCAAAATTGACAGAAATTTCATAGCTCACTTTTAGCAATGTCTTAACTATTTTTGGAATGTATATTCTCTGAACTTAGGAACATTTATCATCCCTCCTACATATCTGGCAAGAACAATTAATTTGAAATGAGTGGCAGTGTACACTCATATAAATAGAGGCCTTCGTGCTTCGTTTTTAAAAAGTGCTACTGTAATTTACAATGACATCATTTTAATTTTGACATCTTAATACTGTCTCCATAGGTTTGCTTTGACAATGTTTTGTTGTGTTTTGACACTGTTTGTAGTTTTATCCCAAAGCCTTAGAATTTTAATTCTTTGTTTCACACCAGAGGCACAGTGGAACTCAATTAAGACTTTTTCTTGCTTTTGGAATGGAAAGAAGTGCTCAGAGATTTGATTGATGATTTCATTGCCATATGGGATAAATGTAACTTACATGTATGATCCTAAAGGCTGATTTTTTGTCCCACTTAGATGTAACTTAAAATTAAGGGTGAAGAAAATAGTACTGAAGTATTAAATTTCATCTCATTTTTAGGTTTGGAAATATGAGCTCTCAAAAAGGGGAAATCGGTGAATAATGGTTTCTACTTATCCAAAGATCTGTGAATGAGATCCTACAAATGGACAGATGACGTATTTCTAAATGTCCAAAGGCATCTTGTCAACTCAGAGTGTTTGCCACTGAACCAGCCTCAGAATGAGCAGGGGGGCATAAACGCTGCCTGGTGACCCACCTTGGAACCGTCAGCCATAGGATGACTCCCCTCATCAAGCTGGATTCTCTCATGATTGAAAGGGACCTTGAGATTGATGACCAACTCAGTGTTTAAATCCTATCCATAAACAGCTTTCAGTCCTGCTAAGTTAGCCAAGGGGTCACAGCTCATCTCAAGACCATGTGTATTTAAAAAGCATGAGCCTGTACATACTGACTTTAAATTACCCTCCCTCCATGGAAACATGTGAAATAAAATCTACTGCTGTTTCATACACAGTCCATATGAGACAGCTGTCCTGGCACTCACATGTTCTCTTATCCAAGCAAAATAATACAAATGTTTTTCAGTTCTTGGTGTGATATGTTTGTGTGCATGGAATATTTTAAGGTCTCCTATCACCCTTAAAGATCTTCTCTAAACTTTTTGCTTAAACCATCACATTTTAATATTTTAAAATATTTAATTTCATAGTATATTTATTTCTATAAAATATTATTTAATTGTTTAATAAATTTCATTGAGCTCACTGAACTAGATTGGCAAAACCTTTTTGAATACTTACAACTGACTGGTTCAAAATTAGGAAAGGAGTAGGACAAGGTTGTATGTTGTCACCCTGATTATTTAATTTATATGCAGAGTACATCATGAGAAACGCTGGACTGGATGAATCACAAGCTGGAATCAAGATTGCTGGGAAAAATGTCAACAACCTCAGATATGCAGATGATACCACTCTAACTGCAGAAAGTGAAGAGGAACTAAAGAGCATATTGATGAGGGTGTAAGAGAGTGAAAAAGCTGGCCTAGAATTAAACATTCAGAAAACTAAGATCATGGCATCTGGTCCCATCACTTCATGGAAAATGGAAGGGGGAAAAGTGGAAGCAATGATAGATTTTATTTTCCTGGGCTCCAAAATCGCTCTGAACAGTGACTGTAGTCATGAAATTAAAAGATGCTTGCTCCCTGAAAGAAAAGCTATGACAAGCCTAGATGCCATATTAAAAAGCAAAGACATCACTTTGCTGACAAAGATCCATATAGTCAAAGGTATGGTTTTTCCAGTAGTCATGTACAGATATGAGAGTAGGACCATGAAGGAGGCTAAGTATGCAAGAACTGATACTTTCAAATTGTGGGGCTGGAGAAGGCTCTTGAGAGTCTTCTTGGACTGCAAGGAGATCAACCAGTCAATCCTTAAGGAAATCAACCCTGAATATTCATTGGAAGGACTGATGCTGAAGCTGAAGCTCCAATACTTTGGCCACCTGAGGTGAAGGGCTGACTCACTGGAAAAGACCCTGATGCTGGGAAAGATTGAGGGCAGAAGGAGAAGGGGTTGGCAAAGGATGAGATGGTTAAATAGCATCACTGACTCAACAGACATGAATCTGAGCAAACTCCAGGAAATAGTGAAGGACAGGGAAGCCTCAGTCCATGGGTGTCACAAAGAGTCAGATATGACTAAGTGACTGGACACACATTCCTCATTAGAGGTTCTGACATCAAAAGCATGCTTAGGAATTTTCTTAAGCCGAGTGATTTTTTATAGTGTTTATGAATTTTTGTACCAGACACTGAAATAATAATAATTTATTTTCTAGCACTCATATATTCATTCGAAACACATTTGGCTTCTAAAGTAAGCAGAGTGCTAATCATGTGTTTTTCAAGGAGTAATAATCTCCCAATGCAAAAGAAATATATTATGACAACATAAATCGTTCCTATTTGGAAAACACCAATATGTGAAGGCATCATAAAAAGTGTTACTTCCTAGTTCTCACTTAATAAAGATTATACACACATATGTTATTCAAGATGGGCCAATTTAAAAAGAAACAACTTCTGAAGCGTTTAGACATATGGTTTACTTGCTTTTGTTTCAAGAACAAATAATATTTAGGCTGGTAGACAGATATATTTTTATATAATCCAACTCATTCAAAAAACATAACTTACAGCCATAAAACATATCTCAGGTCAGATGAATAAGGAAATGCCCAGAGGAAGGCTCCCAGTCGCTCAGCCTCTGACTGATTCAGGCTGCAAAACTCCAGACCCACCACAGAGGAGGCGGGTGGAGGCTAGACCAGCATCCACAGGACGCTGGAGGAGGAGGCCCCAGCCTTGTCCCCACACAGGGACACCAGTTTAACAGTAGAACACGAACAGAACCCAGAGACAGCGAGTGAAGTAACTGGAACTCCTGTGTACTGTTGAGCAGACTGTAAAATGCCGCCGCTTCTATGGTAAACAGCGTGGAGAGCCCGCAAAATATTAAATGTAAACTATCGTCATCCAGCAATCCCCCTTCCAGGCAGACACGCAGCTAAGAATTGGAACTAGGATCTCAGAGAGATATCCGCACCCCTGTGTTCACTACAGCACTATTCACAATAGCTGAGATGCAGAAGCAGCCCAACTTCATAGTGGATGGCTGAAGCTGAACTGATGGAGAAAATGGGTTGTACACACACACTGAACTACTTCTTTACTGAAGTATCGTTGTTTTACAGTACTGTGTCACTTTCTGCTATACAACAAAGTGACAGTTATATTAATACACATAAACTGCACTGAAAAGAATCTGACATATAGTGAAAGTCAAGTCGCTCAGTCGTGTCTGACTCTTTGCGACCCCATGGGCTGTAGCCTACCACGCTTCTCCATCCATGGGATTTTCCAGGCAAGAATACTGGAGTGGGTTGCCATTTCCTTCCCCAGAGGATCTTCCCAACCCAGGGATCAAACCTGGGTCTCCCGCATTGTAGGCAGACGCTTTACCATCACACACACACATACCAGATAGCATATTTGTATAGCTTATTATAAGACATTGAATGCAATTCACCATGCTATACAGTAAGACCTTGTTTATCTCTATAGTACTCTGTATCCACTAATCTCAAACCTCTAACTTATCCCTCTCCCACCACTTTCAGGGGGCTTCCCTGGTGACTCAGGCAGTAAAGAGTCCAATGGACTATTATTCAGCCTCAAAAGAAAGAAAGGATTCTACCACATGTGAGGACATGAAGACATCACAATGGAGGACACTATGCTCAGTGGAATAAGCCAGTTACTGAAGGGCAAACAGTGCCTGATTTCACTTATATGAGCAATCTAAAGTAGGCAAATTGTAGAGGCAGAGGATAGAATGGCTGTGGCCAGAGGCTGGGAGAGGGGAGATGGGGAGTTGATGTCAAGGGACATTGGTGTGAGGATGAGTGAGTCCTGATTCCTGCAGTTCAGCACCTAAGTTGTTACCTCATGGCTCCTTTCACAAGGACAAACACCTTCTAAGATTTCTGGCTCCTGCCCTGTTCTCCAGGTGGAATCTCACCCACTGAGCACAGAGGACAACTCAAGACATGGAGACCGCTGAGGGGAGACTTCCTCCACTCCTGAAGGCCTCTGACTGTGCAGAAATGTTTGTAGGCAAGTTCACATCTAAGTATTTATACCACAGTGTCCTGGGTCACACACACACACACTGGAGAGGTTCCAGAAACAAATTATGAGCAAGAAAAAAAATACACTAGTCTGTCTTAATGGTTCACAAATTAACATGCACAGCAGAACACTTCTAATAAATATTGTGAACAAATGAATGAAGTTATTTTTTTTTAGATGAACCTGTTCAGATTCAATGAAGTTCAATCTCTTTGGAGTCTGTAAAATGCAATTTGCACAGAAAGAAGACTTTTTAATATGAACATGATCTTCAGCTCTTCTTATGTTCTATGTCTGGATGTTTTCCATATGTAGATTGTTCTTGACTGTGAAGTTTCAAAGGTGTGTATGCCCTGCTTGGTCAGCATTCTGAACTGTGTGCATGCCTCCTATGAACACACCCTCAGCAGCACAGAGTGACCAAACGTGTGTGGATGACAGCCTGCCTCGGTCCAGGTTCTGTGAGGGGCTTATCTTTCTATGTTCATAAAGATTTGCAAATAATAACTCAGTATTTTAATGGTTTAATATGACAATGCAATTATCCAGAGGCACAATTCAACACATCTATATCATTATCTATTTTTGTATAATCACTCAGCAAAACTTGACAGTTAGAATTACTGAGGGAAGTTGTGATAATAAGAATAATAATTCTTCAACATTATGCATGTTGGCATTGCCTGTGGTATGTGCACCTGCCAACAATTACTTTTCAGCCCAGAGAAGAGCTTCACGCTAATTACACGATCTATGGTTTAGAGCGGGCTCCTTGCCATTCCTCCCTGCCTATCAGATCAAACTATTCCCAAATTCACAGGCAAAGGTCCAGGAGTACAGGTTTGGTTATTGGTTTTACTACAATCCAAGGTTTGCAAAGCATAGCACAGAGTAGGCGCTCAAGAAAGGATCACTGAATTATTTAATTACACTTTAATCCATTGTGCTCAGTTTACTAAAATAAGAGAAAAATCATATGAATACAAAACAACTCAATTTTGTGGCAGAATCCTCACTCGGGATTCGGGATTTTCTTTGCTCTCGGTCTCAGCAGCCCTTCGCTGCCTGAGGTTCAGGGAGCTCTGCTTCCATTGGGCACAGATTCTTCCCAGGTCAGGAGGGATGAGCAACTCTCTCAGTCATACCCAGCTGAAACAATGGGATCACGCTTTTAAGAATCAGCTGGGGTATAATTTTGTTGTGGTGTGGTGGTGCTGCTGGCCTTCTTTCTGGTAAAGCTGTCCTTCCTTTGATAACAGTCACACGCTAACGTCCTGACATTTGTGCTTGTGCTCATTCGCTCAGTTGTGTCGGACTCTGTGACCCCATGGACCATAGCCCGATAGGCTTCTCTGTCTACAGGGATTCTCCAGGCAAGAATACTGGAGTGCATTGCCATGCCCTCCTCCAGGGGAATCTTCCCAACCAGGGATTGAACCCAGGTCTCCTGCATTGCAGATGAATTCTTTACCTTCTGAGCCACCAGGAAGCCCCACTACCTTGGGTGAATTTCCAGTGATGACTCATTAGACTAAACTGGAAAGAAAACAAACCTATCATCAGAAATCCCTAGACCCAATTTCCACTGTCTGTGATCACCACACCCCGGTAGTGTGGCCAACACTTACCAGTTGAGAACATTATAGAAGTGCATCAAACATAGGAAATAAATCAATTTTTAACAGCCAAAAGCTTAGCTTTTTGAGGTTTTTATTTTTCCCTGAGTCTAATTTCATCTCTATAGTGAATGTACAATCAGCTTCAATAATCCATGAGCACTTGCTGAATCCATAAATAAACCTGGCACCAAATCATTCATTGATCCATCCTTTGAGAATAATGTCAGACTTGTCAAAGGGACTGAGGATATAAAGATGAACAAATGATTTTCTTTCCTCAGGGAACTCTATACCCTAGAGGAGACTCCCGTGTAAAAATAATCACAAACCCTTGCCACGTGTAACAGCATAAGAGGAAAAAAGCCTCTTTATACACAATCTTATAAATTTTACCTGTCTCGACCTTGGACTACCTGTCCAGATCACGCCTGGCTGCCTTGGAGCAGGCACTCTTACTGCAGAGGAATTTCCCCAAACACACGACGTTGGGGGCCAGAGATACCCCTGACAGCTCCTCTCACTGCTTCTCACTTGCTTTTCAAGGTCACCTCTGAGAAGGTATACGATCACAGCTGCTCATGTCTGTCTTCCACCGGTACAAGTCTGTATCATGATTTTTAAAAACACAAGAATTCTGGAGGACAACTTGGGGAAGAGGGCAAATTTCAAAGGAAAGTTTAGTTCAGAGCTTTGTGAACAGCCGAAGAGAAAGATGACCCTGCCCAGGGTGTCTACTGGCTCCCTCAGAGTCCAAGGGAACAACTCATGGGTTGCACGGCCATAACTTCTCAATAAACCATGTGACCAGCTGCTTTCATCTTGCTCTGACTCAAAAATGATTTCAGTGAGCTAAAATTAAATGTTACCTGAGTTCTAATGCTGAAGTCCTTCTGATTATTTTAATAACATGCAAATTGCATCTTTACAACTCAAAGTACATAATCACCTGAGAGTGCCAGTAAGAATCCAGCTTATTAATTACATTAAAATTTATTCTATTAATTAAAGCCAACTCATTGCAATTATAAATCTGCAAATAAAGCTTCCATTAGAAAAACGAAGACATGATTGAAAAGAGGGACACTTTAGTTGCTTTTATTTATTAAGTCATTAATATACCCAGATTGTTTCACAAGATGTCTCATGTGACTCATTAGTGTGGACTGATCTGAGTCAATTGGTAATGGAATGAGGTGTAGGGAGTTGTGATAACAATAAAATTTCTCCCCACCATTGTGTCTGTGCTGGTCTTAATTTTATTAGGGAAAAGCTGCAAGAGGATGAAAAATGTCACTCAGGTGTCCAGAATCAGGTGTCTGAGTAAATCTGGAAGGTACTGGTCAGTATCAGAGGAATGGACAGTACTCCAAGGTCCAGGTGAGCACTTTGACTATTTTAAAGTTTTTTTCTGTGTGTTAACACAAGTAAACACATCTGTTAGGGGAAAAAGGCGGGGGTTACAATCCAGGAGGAAAACTCATACACCAAAAGAAAGGACAGGATTGGCAAAAAAGTATAGTTATAGGCAAATATAATGATTTCCCAAGTTATTTTTCACTAACCTCCACTTATACAACTACAAGCATAACAATGGAAAGAGGTGACCATTAAGGCCACTTGCTGTAAGTATAAGAAAGACAATAGCAGAACCTGGAGCTGATTATTGAGGGTATTTTTTAAATGTACAGACTGCTTCAATATAGAGCTCTCATTTATTAACTTAGTATTCAATGGTCAATAATTTATCACTAATTGTATAAGCACATCTAACTGAAATAAAACACATATGTTTTGAGTGTCTACATAAACATTCAGGCAGGTTTAAAACTGCATGGGAATTCATTCCTGCCAGACCTGCACCAACACACAAACAGTAAGGGGAAACCAAGAGGATGCAGATTCTCATAGAAACAGGGAATGTGGCACAAGAATAAAATATACCCTATTCCTCAAAACTAAATAAAAAATAAAGGATGATCCACAAAGAGAGAAAACCATCTTGAGTTCTACTAAAGATCTTTGCTCCTTGGACCCACTTATGGTCAGTCAGGGGTGGTCTCCTTTTATGACCTGTTTGCATGCCCCTTACACAGGGGGTGTAGCTGAGGGGAGAGGTGTTCACAGGCAATGTCAAGGGAAGGCTGAAGAGAAGGCAGGGGAAGCCGATTAGAGAGGAGACAGAACTTCTGATGGTTTGGGGAGCATCCTTCCTTGCTCCTTCCAGCTTCTGGGGTCTCCTGGCATCCCAGCTCATGGCTGCAGTGCTCTGGTCCCCGCTCTGTGCTCACACAGCCTCTGTGTCTCCGTGTCTTCACATGGCCTTCCCTCTGTGCACAGCGGCTTCTGTCTCCAAATATCTCTGTGAAGACCCTATTTCCAATAAGGTCACATTCTGAGATACTGGGGACTAAGACTTGCCATGTGCTTTTGGAAGCAACACAATCTGTATTAGTTTGCCAGAGCTGCAAAGCACCACAGACTACTGGGTGCTGAACAGCAGACACAGTCCTTCAGCCGAGAGGCTGGAAGTCAGAGACCAAGGACTCAGCAGGGCTGCTTCCCTCTGTGGCCTCTCTCCTCAGGTGTAAACACCATCTTCTCCCTGTGCCCTCATGAGGTCGTCCCTCTGTGTGTGTGAGTCTCCGTCTCCCTTCTGAAGGACCCCAGCCAGATTGGAACAGGGACAACCCTAGTGATCTTTCTAACAGAGTCCATGCTGTTGACCATTACTCACTCAAAACCAAAGCTGTAATCTAACATATGTAGGTAAAAATGTAAATCAAGGCTGAATGATAGACTACTTATTATCCTTGCCTTGAAACTGCCATCACAGCACGAGATGAAAGCTCATGAAGCAATACAAGGATTTCAATTCTCAAAAAAAATTATTCATTCCTTTTTTGCATAGACATCTTCCATAGGCCTTTTCTAAATGCATTTCTATGTATATTTTCTTTTCAACAATAGTTTAGGTCAACAGAATTGATGCTCTATTTTCTTTTTTACAAATTGGGCAACATTTTAACTTTTATACATTCATACCAGGGAAAGTATTTAAATAGTAAGAATCACATCAGGCAACAACTAACCAAACTATATAATGGGAAGTGAGTGAAACACCATAATCATCTATGATATGATATAACATGGAATGATAAATCTACATCCACACAAAATTACTACTTTTGAGTTACAAATATCCTGCAAGTGTCTGATGCTGTCTCAAGGAAGACAATGCATTTGTTCTTTAGAAATTTACATCCAGATATGATAACTATCTTTTACAGGGACATTCTTAATTGGATACAAGTTACATCTCCATAGTTTCTGAAGTCAAAATAATTGCTCCTGTCTCTTTGGATCAAAACACCAGTATTTTAAAATCATGATCAGGAAACACACTGATGGTGTGTATTTCAGTATTTTTTTAACTGTTTCAATTCTATAATAACTTTTTGTTTCCTTAATCTTCATATGAACAAGCATCATTTTACCACATTTTGTTTCCAAACAGAGTTGCTAATCAGAGCACACCAGCTTTAGTGTTGACTCCAGAACTAAGGATTTGTCATTTTCAAGTTCTGCCTTTAATCAACAACCATCCTGCCCCTCAGTACTCAGTGTCAATGGCCTGTTAAGATCTAGCTTAGTTCTTCTCTAAATTCACCCATCTGAAGAGGGGTATCTGGTCTACCTGAAGATTTCCCCTCCAGCCACAGCATTCATTTCCCAGCTTCTAGAAATAATGTGAAAATAGCTGCAGACAAGACTCTCTCTAGTTCCTCCTCTGCTGAAGAGAGTCAGCCTGCCCAAGGAGCATCACCCTCCCAGAACTTCATGGTTATTCATCTTAGAGAGGAATAAAATTAAGCCCCATGCTCCAGGCAACAGAGCTCCCAGGAGGAACATCTGGGCCTCTCTTGACTCTGTGTCTCCTTCCATTTCTCCCTCCGCCCATCCCTGCTTTCTCCACTTCTCCAAAGATGCCTTCACTCCCCATAAACTTCACACAAAGCCCTGTCCCAGAACTGCTTCTCAGGAAACTGATTTGTGACGATGCCTCTAAATCCAGGGAGACTGGTGATGAGAGTGGGCATAATGTTGAATGAGCAATCATGTATGGCTTATTTTATAGGAAAGGAAAGAAAGATATTATTTGAAACACAGTTCAGTCCTATTAGCATTTTTTATATCTTTGAAAAAGTTCCTGCTGAAATAACCGTGGATGAGAAACTACCGTATAAGGAGGAAATAAAGATAGCTCTCATAAAATGAAGGGCATACTGTTGGAAATAATTATGTTAAGACTGATATCACTTAACTGAGAATTATGTTCCCTCATCATCTCTAAAAATGCCTGATTAATTCTAGTGTATATGAAAACTGTGAGTGTCAAGGCAGCTTTAAACTCTCCCCACCCCCAGCCACACTGATGCAAACATTCAGCTTCTGTCCTGTCAAAGAGGATGCGCTGAATTCTTGTGACGTTAGGCCTCTCAGATTGGACCTGAGCTGTCAAAAGTTCATTTGGATTTCCCTGATTCTGTTGTTTTGCTATTTATCTTCTGTTTTGTCTTTGTTTGTTTCTTCAAACACTGGGAAACAGGATGGTCGCTTTCTGTTTTTTATCAAATAATGATCCTTCTTAGAAATTTTCATAGCATTTTGTTCAAGTTCAGTATTGGGTGCTTTTGATCAAGAACAGGAAAAACAAAACACGCAATCCTGCATCTGATTAAAATATGTGGGGAGTTTTGTAGCAACAGTATAGTAGCAAAGCTCCAATGTTAAAGTGACACATAATTACCAGTGGAGCCTGATACATGAGTAAGGATGGAGATGGTCTGGGAAGCTGGAAGGCCTCCACGCTATTACCAGCAAGGGTGAGTCCCCCAAACAGGTCCTTGACCACTGGGTCTGTGGGCTGAATATGGCTCAGGTTCACCCTATACTGACATCCATCTTTCATATGGGGATGGAGGTATCATTTGGGCAATACTGTTCATTACAGTAGCCATGTAAGTGGCTACTTAAATTTGAATTTATTAAACAAAAATGAAGTCAAAATAAGTAAAATTTAGTTTCACAGTTGCTACATTTCAAACACCACATGTGGCTGGTAGTGACTACGGGGGTGAGTAGTAATAGAGAACACAGCCATCATCACAAAAGGTTCTATGGGACACTGCTATCCTGTGGGATCAAAGCTGAGGCAAGATTAGACTCAGACCCTTTCCTGTGAATCTCGAATCTATTAAACAGTTTTGGGGAGCAACAGTGTCGTCAGCTGATATAGATGCCAAGAAGGTGCTGGAAAGAGCACTCCTCTTAGGCAGTGGGGCATCCTGGTGAGTGGGGCTGCATCTGTGGCTTAAAGAGCTACACCAGCAGGAGATCTGATCTGCTCTTCATGTCTGAAAAGTGATGAGGTGGGGCCCTGACCTCTGGCAGCCATGGTACGGTCCCCGCTCCTGGGACACACCTTACCAGGCCTTGGTAGTACACAAGGTTTCAAATCATCAAACTTCAACCTGGCAGTCAGCAATGTGGTGGGGGGTGGGAGGGGGAGGCAGGGGAGAAGGAGCAGGGCAAAGCGGACAGTAGAGGTCAGCCACCACTGAAGGCCAGACTTTAAAACTTAGGCTGAAAACTAAAGCAATGTCCTATTAAAATTACTCTTTGCATTTACATGGGCCAGAAAGAGCTCACTGACACTTAGTTTTTAGGCCATAATTAAACCCCAGGAAGACGTGGTGCTGGCTCATACAAAAATATGACAGCCGTACTTCCTCTATGTGACATCCAGGCCAGTAAATTTATCTGTAATTACCTGAACCAGGAGGGGATCCAACTGACCAGGATTACCAGACTCAGGTACACACATTCCTATATGCTAAGCTGCAGAATTACTTTAAAAATGACACCTGAAAATATGTTTATCAGCACTTTACAGTTCTATCTTCTCAGTTAAAATCAGGCTGGAAAAGTAGATTATTGCTTAAGTAACACTGAAACTTTTAGGTTGGAATATTAAAAATACATATAAATGGTACCTCATTGTGGTCTTGATTTGCATCTCTCTGATAATGAGTGATGTTGAGCATCTTTTCATGTGTTTGTTAGCCATCCGTATGTCTTCTTTGGAGAAATGCCTATTTAGTTCTTTGGCCCATTTTTTGATTGGGTCGTTTTGTGGTACCATTTCACACAAGTCAGAATGGCTGCGATCCAAAAGTCTACAAGCAATAAATGCTGGAGAAGATGTGGAAAAAAGGGAACCCTCTTACACTGTTGGTGGGAATGCAAACTAGTACAGCCACTATGGAAAACAGTGTGGAGATTCCTTAAAAAATTGCAAATAGAGCTGCCTTATGACACAGCAATCCCACTGTTGGGCATACACACTGAGGAAACTAGAAAGAGACACGTGTATCCCAATGTTCATTGAAGCACTGTTTATAATAGCCAGGACTGTGGTACATATACACAATGGAGTATTACTCAGCCATTAAAAAGAATACATTTGAATCAGTTCTAATGAGATGGATGAAACTCGAGCTGATTATACAGAGCGAAGTAAGCCAGAAAGAAAAACACCAATATAGTATACTGACACATATATACGGAATTTAGAAAGATAGTAATGATGACCCTGTATGAGAGACAGCAAAAGAGACACAGATGTATAGAATGGAATTTTGGACTCTAAGGGAGAGGGAGAGGGTGGGATGATTTGGGAGAATGGCTTTGAAACATGTATACTATCATGTAAGAAACTAAGTGCCAGTCTGTGTTCAATACAGGATACAGGATGTTTGGGGCTGGTGTATGGGGATGATCCAGAGAGATGATATGGGGTGGGAGGTGGGAGGGGGATTCAGGATTGGGAGCTTGTATACACCTGTGGTGGATTCATGTCAATGTATGGCAAAACCAATACAGTATTGTAAAGTAAAATAAAGTAAAAATAAAATTAAAAAAATAAAAATACATATAAATTGAAATGTATCAAGATGAGGTAATTACCATAAACCTAGAACCTCAGGGCTTACCCAACAAAATGGGGACATATAGGGTGCTTGGTCACCTGGGGATCCAGCCTATCAGAAGCTCTGCTGTTTTCACTGCCTGCCTTCCAAGATGGCCATGGAAGGAGAAACCCAACCAGCAGACTGGGAAGTCAGGGCTGCACAGGAAACGTGGGGGCTGCGCCTGGAATTATGGCGCATTCTTTCTGCCCACATCTTGCTGGGATAACTCTAACCCAGCAAGGATTCAGCTTCAGAGGCAATACTAGAGGATGTTTGCACTGTGACAAGACATAGAACAAATTCAGGGGAGCATACATGCAATGCCCTTTCTGCTACAGAGAGCAACACCTGATATCAAATCAACTCCAGATGGGAGAAAGGATTCCTGCGGATCAAAGCCATTGATACAACATGGAGAGATACTTGAAATTTTAATAATCTAAACATAAAAAAAAAAAGACTTTTTAAGACGAGCAAAATACTGAAAGGCAAGAAAGAATATTGACTATCCAGCTATATAAAAATCCAAACTTTCCATGTAGGAAAGAAACCACTTTGAGCAAAGTTAAAAATGAATGACAACCTTGGGTAAATTATTTACAACTCATGTTACTGATGGAGCATTTGTGCACGAATGTGCATATATTCACGTGTGTGCACACATGTGAGTGCAAGTGTGTGGTGTGCATAGATAAAATAACTGAAGGTGACAAGTGAAGAGGCAGAATATGAGGGAAACCAAGGACCCAAATAGTGCTACCTTGATCTGCCATAAATTGGTTGACAAGGATTTGTTTTCATAGATCTCTAAGAAGAGAAGCACAAAGATTATGACATAAAGGGAAGACACATGGATATTTCTAAACTGCTTGTGGCTACAGACAAAAAGCCACAGGTCCTCTGTATTTATATAACTCTACCAAACATTTCAGAGATGGTGCTGTGTCACAAGACATCTGCTTCATAAGTTTAAGATAAACACAAAGGTGTCAGAGTATCAGCAGAGGTCCAGTGCCTCTAATTCATCACATTTACCTGCTTGAAATATGACACTGATCTCAGGTTTTTAATCAGGGTCATGGAATGGCATAAGTAGGGATAAGTTTTTACAAAGATCTTTGTTTTCTAGGCCCTAAAATAAGATGCAGAATGCAAATTTAAAATCTTGATAATAGAACAAAATACTAACTTGATCTAGATTTGCTGAAGATTGGCTGAAATTTTGACTTTTAAAGAATTTAATTTTTTTTCCATTTTCAACTTGCGAGGGGGGAATACTGTGTGCAAAATATGTGCATTGTAGAAAATAAGCAAACAGGATATAGTAACCACTTGGTGATGCACTACAGTTTCTGATAAGCCCCACTGATAAGCCCTGGAAATGTGTTTACCATTAATTCAGATTAACCCAGTCTTAACTACAGGACAACCTACTGTCCAGTGTTCTCTGAGTCGACAGTGAGAGATGCTGGCTAATGAGGAGACAGTCACTCCATGTCTTGTGGAATGTTAAAATATTTCAGAGTTTGAAAAACAGACACCAATTTCAATCTAACTAGATCAGTTAACAAAAATACTCTCCTGTCTTTCAGGACTAGCTGACCCATGTCGGAGCCATTGTTAACTGCTAAATTTCACAAAAGATGTGAAATGGTAAATGAGTAAAATATTGATCAGCAGCTTCCACTGAGAACACTTAATGATGCCGCACAGACAGAGGCAGAAAAATCCATGTTTATGCTCATTTAGGGAAGTCGTTGGAAGTCTGACTCCAAATGGAAAGTGCCGATACAGTGACAAGGGACAAAACACAGTCTTTACTGACACTACAGACTATGCAGAAGGCAAAAGGGCAGAACTTCACCACTCGGACAGCAATCAGGGAAAATCAGTTAGGTCGAGGAGAAGCAGCACGGCTGCAGAATGCTTACTGGGATCTGGAGGGAAGATGTCACACTAAAGATTGAGTGACAAGGGGAAAAAGGGAAATTTGAAATTTGAACCTAAGACCCAGAGTTGATTGAAAGTTTCTGCAAATGAACACGAACATGGCAAGGTGTGCATAAAGATGAAAGCTGTTCTAAAAGTAATATTATTTGGTACCAATTACCAAGTCCCCAGAGCAGCTAAATTGTAATTCAGAGACTGAAAACAGGCATAATGAATTTCAAGAGCATTTGGATGAAGAGGAGTCACTATCAATACCTAGGCTCCCTCTTTTGCTTCAACATATCAAATGTTCGCAGTCTCATTTTACATTCGTTTCCCCATGAATGTCAGTATAATACAAGAGCAAGTGCTGGGTTTCCTTCCAGCTGCTTCCCACATGGGCAACTCTGTGTGGTCAGTGGAACGTATAATAATAATATATTTTATCCTCTTTGCTGAATTTGACTTTATTAAAACTGCATTATCATAATTATTTAAACTCAAATGATCACTGTAAATTGTTTCTGTTAGGTTGCAGTTAACAATGATAAATAGTACTCCTAAATAAAGGAAGGAGAAGGCAATGGCACCCCACTCCAGTGCTCTTGCCTGGAAAATCCAATGGACGGAGGAGCCTGGCAGTCTGCAATCCATGGGGTCGCTGGGAGTTGGGCACAACTGAGTGACTTCACTTTCACTTTTCACTTTTATTCATTGGAAAAGGAAATGGCAACCCACTCCAGTGTTCTTGCCTGGAGAATCCCAGGGATGGGGGAGCCTGGTGGGCTGCCGTCTATGGGGTTGCACAGAGTCAGACACGACTGAAGCGACGTAGCAGCAGCAGCAAATAAAAGGAGGTGATGTTTATACTAAAATTGTACAGATCTAGTACATTCCAAATAATTCCCAAACTCTGAAATAAAATCATAAAGTAATTTCAGCTACTTTGGTTTAGAATCCTCAAAACTAAACATATATTAATCTTTAGAGTTATGTTTGAAGGTAACATTTATGTATACAAATACTATCTGGAAAAAAAAAGCTACACTTTTTAAGTGTTTCTTTTTTTTTAAGAAACAGTGATTCAAATATTTATGTTAAGTGAAAAATACATTTATATGTGAAAGCACATAATCCAGTTGAAATTACATAGATAAAATTCAACTAATTATGTGTTAAACTTTAACAATGATATCTCTCTTGACTATATCACTCAATTAATGCTTAAAGACAATACTGAATTTTATAGATCAACGAACCAAACCTTCTCTACTCTAACTTTTCCATGCAATTTAATGAAATGCATTTCAACCTGTCATAATGAAATGTTTTGTAATTAGCACTAAAAATAAGATATGGCATTCTAAAGTGCACTTCATTTACTACATATTTTTTCTAATATGGCTTTTGGTGCCTTCTACCCCATGTGTCCACAAGTACCAGGCACTAAGAATGAAAATGCATTTATATATTTTTAAAAATTGCACTGGAAATGCATCAAGAAAGTGTACATATAAACTATCACTGAACCCAGGAGAGACTGGGATCATCACCTGTCTCCTTTATTTCCAGTATTCCAGCTTTCTGTAGAGAAAACTTAAAAAAAAAAAAGTGCCAGTGCTCACGAGGCTTGTTCTGCACTACTGTACATGCACATTACCCCCAGAGCACCCTTCACTCTCTGGCACTTGGTAGAGTCGGGCAAGGCTCAGCCAGAGTGGCTGCCCTCTCCCTCCTGACCTCTGACAGTCATGGTACCCGAATGCCTGAAAAGAAGGAAAGCTTGCAGGTAACTGCTTCGTCTGTCCTCATTACGTGACAGGTGCCATTCTTCAAGGTGGCACTAAAGAGAAAGGCTGCAACAGGGTGTTTCCAGACAACCTACAAGGCTTCAACCATGCAGAGTGGGATATGAGAGCCCTCGACGTCCACAGCAGGACAGGCCTCTGCCAGGACAGAAGCTGAACCCTCATCCAGACACAGCTTCTGCAAAGAACTGAGAAGGTTCCTCTTCACCCCAAGTCTTATAGCTCTAGCAGTGCCTTTTGAGGATATATCTTCTGTGTTCATTGCAGTGAAACCTTTCTTCAGTGAGATTTGTGTTTAAGCATCCCTATGGAGCATCCAGTCCGCTAAGTCACTACTTCAAAATTGTGTCCCCTTTAGAACACACTCAGTCCATACTGAATGAGTAGAAGAATCTTCAAAACTTCTCCTGAGGCTTAACTCTGTACTCAGAGTTGAGATAAGCTTTGTGACTGTTTTAACAAGTTACAGTATGGTCTCCTCAGGGAGTCAGCAGTGTATTTAAGGAGAGGATTATAATTCATGGCACAGAGGTGACTGTAAGGCAGCATGTGACCAAGAGCTAGACTGTGTGGGGGCATTCAAGCCCCATGGCCACAGTGGGCAGGACACAAGTGAGAGAGCCAGAGCAGGCAGCAAAGACTGTGCAAAGTACTGACCTCTGTCCTCACGAGCAAGGTGAGGGTGCAGTCTGTCAACCACAGCAACTCTGGACCCAGGCATGAAGAGAACAAGAAACCCACTCATCCAACAAGCTAACTAAGAGGCTATTCTCTGGAAAGTGCTGGTTCAGCATCAAGGGGAATTCAAAGATAAATGATACATCAAAACATCTAAAATACCCGGCAGGTCTCAGTGATCACTCAGGGAAGGCATGCTTCCAGATGACTCACAAGTATAACCTTCTTTCCTTCTCACAAACCACATATGGATGGTACTGGGTGCTATTATTGTTCCACTTTAGAGACAGGAGGTCACACAGACAAAGACTGAATAAATTGTTCAAGGTCACTCAGTGGGTAAACTGGGGTGATGGGGTCTGACCTTGTAAGAATGTACATGGTACAGAAGGAAGAGAGGAGCAGAGTCAGCAAAGAGAACAGAAGGTGGGCAGTGAGGAAGAAGGGCCAGTTACATCTCATCAGATTCAAACAGGCTCTTGTAGGATAGTATAAAAGGCAAGTGTTATCATTACCCATTGCCTACCACTTTGGGGAAGGAATTAAAGGAGGAAAGGAAAGAAGGACAAAAGGAAGGGAGGGAGAGAGGGAGGAAACTGCATTTATATGGAAAGTTACAGTATAAAGTAATGATAAGATACACAAGACAGTCAAGGAAAGAGACGGAGGTGCACTACTGAAATTTGGGAGTGATGGTTGACACTGAAACTACATCTGTAGGAACTACACCCAGTGGCCAGCGTGAACCTGGACCAGTGACATGTGATTGCGAGCACTGGTAGGAATGTGCAGACCATGAGTACTCTCAGTGTTGAGGAAAGAGACAGTTTACAGAAGTTTCTGTGTTGCTGCTTGTTTGAGGGCATATAACAAGAGGATCCTTTCCTCACTGAGAGAAATGGTCTCTCAGTCGAACAACGGGTGGAAATGTGTGAGCATATGCTTGGGCTCACTCTGCTTTGTTTCTGTTGTAATTACTGAATAAAGTTAATGCTATTTATAGCTAGAAAGTAGAGGTCTAAGCATCTTGTAGTACATGGTGGTGTGGTGTGGTCTGTGGTTTAGTCCCTAAACTGTATCTAATCTTTGTGACCCCATGGACTATAGCTCACCAAACTCCTCTGTCAATGGGATTTTCCAGCCAAAAATACTAGAGTGGGTAGCCATTCCCTTCTCCAGGGGATCTTCCTGACCCAGGGGTTGAACTTGCATCTCCTGCATTGCAGGTGGTCTCCCGCTTTGTAGGCAGATTCTTTACCTCTGAGCCAGTGGGGAAGCCAACCGTAGTATGTGATATACACCCACAAGATGAAGACCCATCCAGCCAACTGCCTGCAGTCTATGCTGCATAAGACTGTGAGGGCATTTCTCTGGAATAAAATGTCATCTCTGTAACAAAAGAATCCATTAAGGAGGGAAACACAGGAAGGTAAATTTCTTGAAAAAAATAAACCCTAAATATTGTTTTTCTTTATCACTGCTAGTTCTTAAAATATACTCTGCAAGGTTTGTGACTAGATGAAATGCTTTATTTCATTGTACCAGAAACAAGAGTAACTATTACACTACTACTTATTCACTGCTCCTTACAGCTTAATGAGGATAAAAACTTCTGTTTAGATTTGAAGGTCATGCATCTTATGCAACAGGCAGATGAAGAAGTGATCATTTAAGATATCTGTAAAATACCCCTTTGTTCAGATGTTCACGGGAACCATTAAAGATAATGAGTGCTAAACAAGCAATGCTGAAATGGAATAATGATGTGTTTCATTTGTTTCTAGAGTTTAGCTGTTTCCCCACTTTTTATAAAGCTATGGCTCATCATGTCCCAAGACTAAGCAATTCTTTAAGTTATAAATTCTGCTCTTTCCCTGGTCAAGACCCAGAAACTCTTCTTGATAAATGATGACAATCCACATCACGGTCATGACTTTTTGTGTGAGTGATAATGTGACTGACTCTTTTTATTATAGATTTGTTCACAAGAATTATCTCAGCATATGAACCGAGAGTCCTATTTTTCTTCATGTTACTGTGCTTTCTTACTGAAGACTCACCCATTTACAGCTGAGCACATTTAGAAACAGCATTAATATAAAAACTGCTTTGAGGATTTCATTCAGAGTGTCGGTAGCCTCGGAGCTGGTCTGGTTGACTGCCACAACACATGGCTGTCTTTTGTTATCATGACCTCATTACACCATGTACAGAAACACATAATGTACACATTTTTCCTCTACATTTTCTTTTGCCTTGTTTAAGTAATAGAGAAAATTACTTATTGACATAATTTCTAGAAAATGTATATCCTCAGTTTTCTACTTGATTTTAAATATGAAAATTCAAATTACGAAAGTACTGAATCATACCATACTAAAGTGAAAAATGGATTTCTTTACACCTCCTCCATGTGATAATCTGTTAATGGTAGTTTTGTCTGGAGAAGAGCAACTAGAAAGAGCTACTGAAAAAAAAGCTTAAAATGCACTGATAAGATAAAATTCCCTAGTGTTATTTTTGAATAGACTCTCCTAGTGCTATTCATGGTGATCACATTTAGATATCTATATGACTTCCTATTTTTAAATTCTTGCCTTATATTCCCAAAGTTAAATTTTTTTAATAGATATCTTTGAGTACATTTGTCAAAAATTTAATTACTATTGAACTTTCCTTTAGCCTATTCTTATGCTCAAATCTTATGACAATCTAAAATAATTAGGTCTAGGTAATAGGCACACTTTAAAATATTTTGTGTATTTTTAAGGTGAAGGTGATTGAAGATGATTCTATAATTCTTGGCAGGACTTGCTTCCCTAAGTAAGGGAAAGAGTGGAGTCCACCATGATACAGTCTCTGCTCCTGAGCACACCTGAGAAGAAACACGCCAATCAGAGCAGGGCATCTGCCATCCAGGAAGAGAGGGGTCCGCAGCTGACGCACTCACAATCCAGAAGCCTGGGACCCCCTCCTGAGCTGATTTAGCAGGGATCCCAGAGGAGAAGGCCCAGGAAGGAAAACATCCAGTCCCAGGAGCAGAGTGAGGGGAACAGAGACAATGAGTCCAGGCTAGGCTCCTCTTCATCCACTGTGTCCTCAAAGTGGTTGTCTTTGCCCTTTTAAATGCTGAATGTGGAGAGAGTTTGATGTGTTCAGTCCCCAAGTGTGGCTAATCGAGGACTGAAATATGTATTAACCATTAGTGACTTGCCAAATTCTTGCTCACAATTTCTTTTCCCAGACTCAAATATCAATACCTCCCCCTTACGATTTCCTGCTAACAAGCAATGAGAATCACAGAATGGATTTTTCTTTTCCAATTTTAACATGGGCCAGCTACAAACACAGAGCCATGCTTTTAGCTCAGATTTACTATCTATGGACCAAAGAACCATGCAAACAATTAAATAGTCATTGCTTAGCATTAAAATTTTTTAAAGTAAGTTATTTTAGACACACAGTTATGGAACAGAGCTCCTTAGAAAATGACATAATCCTCCTGCAATCCTCCCTTAGATTTTCAGATATTAGCTTATGAGCAGAAATGAGGACACTAATTTGTAGGATTTCACTGAAGGATAACAAACTTACCTCTATCCTCTTATTCCTCTGCAGTATTAAATAAAGGAGTTTAATTCTTTAAAATTGTATCCCCATTTAGCTTTGGAACCTGTCTTTCTCTTTTTTTGCCATGAAAACTTCCTGCTTTTGTTAACGACAATACCAGAAAGCAATGCTGATCAATTCCTACAATCTCCAGGGAGATGAAACTATTTCTACTCAACTTTTAATTTTGCAATGCTTCACCTCCCTCTCTAGAGAGTCTGTCCTTGGTTTTCTTGCATGAGAGCAGTTAGAGTGCTTACTCTCTGCTAGTGACTCCTGCCCCATTCTCCCATCCCACTGCATCCCCTGCACTTTCTACAGATGTCAGAGCACAGAGGTTAGACACACATTTGAGCCGATTGACTGGAATCTGAGGTCAAGCTCTGCCCCTTGTCCATTCAGTGCAACCTGAAAAGCTTGGCTAACTTTAAAAACTCAGCTTCCCCAAATGATAAAGTAAGAATGATAATGATGGCAGATACTTAAACATTTCTCAGCCTCAATGAATACAGCTTGTTTGTTCTGGGTTCATTTCCTTTGATTGTTTCCTAAATGTGAATGCTCCTTAAGATTCATGCCTTGAGCACAACCATTCCCCAAACTACCTTTCAGAGTCTTTGAGGTGCTGCTGCTGCTGCTACTGCTGCTAAGTCGCTTCAGTCGTGTCCGACTCTGTGCGACGCCATAGATAGCAGCCCACCAGGCCTCTCTGTCCCTGGGATTCTCCAGGCAAGCACACTGGACTTGAATATAAGGATTGTGGAGTTTCCAGCCTACATCTTCTGAATCAGTCTCCACATGTGGAGGACAGAGGCATGCCTACCACTATGTGAGCCCACCATCACCCTTCAGGGAGCACCCATCCTGGGCCTTCAACCTCTGTTTCCACGATATGATCTTGCACTTTGATCACCTTGATTCTCTCTCTCTCTGCCCCATTAACCAAATGCTACCTTCCCTCCACAAACCCTGCCTGTTCTCAGGAAGTTTACACATATTTTCTAAATTCTTTGCACCATAGCCTTTCACTAAACATTCTGCAATAAAATCTGATGTCTTCCATATATATGTTATCTCTGGTGATGTAACATAAGAATGATGTGACTCATTGGTAAAGGTAAATCAGATTTTTTAATACCATAATGGTGGAGCTTAAATCACTCTCAACTCTATAGTTCAAAAGAAAAAACATTACAAATAATTACAAATGCAAAATTTGTTACTGAAATTCTAGAATAGAAAAATACTATCTGAGATTAGAATCATTTAATATGGTGAGTAACAGATTAGAACGGCATAAGACAAGATTAATAACTGGAAAACAGAAAAAGCAAAAATATACAAACTAAAGGTCAGAATAGAAAAAAAAGAAGACTGTAAGAAGGAAAAATGGATAAAAGTAAAGGACATAATTTTTTAAAAATGGTTTAATATGTATAATTAGCTTACCAGGAAAAAAATAAATCAAATGGGACAGAAGAAATATTTAAAGAGATAATGCTTAAGAACGACCCAACACAGATGAAAGATATCAATACACAGAATTGAAAACTGCTTAGTCAGATTTATTCTTACTAATTTTCTTGTGAATCTAGTGTGCATGTATTATTTATTATATCTTGGATTCTTTTTAAGAGTTTCTCTTTATCTTTACTCTTCAGCACTTTTTTTTTATTCCCTTTTGATGTGTGATTTTTCTTTTTAATCTATCCTGTATGGGGTAACCTGCATTTCCTCCACCCAATTGAGTTCTCTGTATAGACTCAGGTCAGTTCAGTTCACTTCAGTTGCTCAGTAGTGTCCGACTCTTTGCAACCCCATGAATCGTAGCACGCCAGGCCTCCCTGTCTATCACCAACTCCCAGAGTTTACTCAAACTCATGTCCATCAAGTCGGTAATGCCATCCAGCCATCTCATCCTCTGTCATCCCCTTCTCCTGCCCCCAATCCCTCCCAGCATCAGGGTCTTTTCCAATGAGTCAACTGTTCACATGAGGTGGCCAAAGTATTGGAATTTCAGCTTCAGCATCAGTCCTTCCAATGAACACCCAGGACTGATCTCCTTTAGAATGGACTGGCTGGATCTCCTTACAGTTGAAGAGATTCTCAAGAGTCTTCTCCAATACCACAGTTCAAAAGCATCAGTTCTTCAGCACTCAGCTTTCTTCACAGTCCAACTCTCACATCCATACATGACCACTGGAAAAACCATAGCCTTGACTAGACAGACCTTTGTTGGCAAAGTAATGTCTCTGCTTTTGAATATACTATCTAGGTTGGTCATAACTTTCCTTACAAGGAGTAAGCATCTTTTAATTTCATGGCTGCAGTCACCATCTGCAGTGATTTTGGAGCCCCAAAAAATAAAGTCTGACACTGTTTCCACTGTTTCCCCCATCTATTTCCCATGAAGTGATGGGACCAGATGCCATGATCTTCATTTTCTGAATGTTGAGCTTTAAGCCAACTTTTTCACTCTCTTCTTTTACTTTCATCAAGAGGCTTTTTAGTTCCTCTTCTCTTTCTGCCATAAGGGTGGTGTCATCTGCATATCTGAGGTTATTGATATTTCTCCTGGCAATCTTGATTCCAGCTTGTGTTTCTTCCAGTCCAGCGTTTCTCATGATGTACTCTGCATAGAAGTTAAATAAGCAGGGTGACAATATACAGCCTAGATGTACTCCTTTCCCAATTTGGAACCAGTCTGTTGTTCCATGGCCAGTTCTAACTGTTGCTTCCTGACATGCATACAGATTTCTCAAGAGGCAGGTCAGGTGTTCTGGTATTCCCATCTCTTTCAGAATTTTCCAGTTTATTGTGATCCATACAGTCAAAGGCTTTGGCATAGTCAATAAAGCAGAAATAGATGTTTTTTTTGGAACTCTCTTGCTTTTTCCATGATCCAGCAGATGTTGGCAATTTGATCTCTGGTTCCTCTGCCTTTTCTGAAACCAGCTTGAACATCTGGAAGTTCACGGTTCACATATTGCTAAAGCCTGGCTTGGAGAATTTTGAGCATTACTTTACTGGCGTGTGAGATGAGTGCAATTGTGCAGTAGTTTGAGCATTCTTTGGCATTACTTTTCTTTGGGATTGGAATGAAAACTGACCTTTTCCAGTCCTGTGGCCACTGCTGAGTTTTCCAAATTTGCTGGCATATTGAGTGCAGCACTTTGACAGCATCATCTTTCAGGATTTGAAACAGCTCCACTGGAATTCCATCACCTTCACTAGCTTTGTTTGCAGTGATGCTTTCTAAGGCCCACTTGACTTCACATTCCAAGATGTCTGGCTCTAGGTGAGTGATCACACTATCATGATTATCTGGGTCATGAAGATCTTTTTTGTACAGTTCTGTATAGACTAAGATCCCTCATTAACTCATACCATGAATCAACTACTCCCCCAAGGAAGAAAGTGACCAGAAATTATCAGATTTCTCAGAAACATTTTTCTCTGTCTGTAGAATTTCAATGTATCTATCTCTCACTTCTCCAGTGCTCCAATAGTTGTAAACTAGGGGTTTTATAATTTATTCTACTTGTTGCAGTAGTCATACTAGCATAGTTGCTCCATTATATTCCACTCTGATATTCCTGCTCAAATTGTCCACAAAGGGAAAAGAACGTGTGTATCTGTCTTGTGTCCTAATCCTCTAAGGCGTGCTGGAATTGGGAAGTATGATTTTACTATGTGGTGGTGGTGCTACTCTGAGATTTGAGAGCTTTGGTTTCAGTGAACACTTTGATTCCTGCTCCCTGGAAACTGGCCCTTAAGCAAACAGCTTCATTTTAGGCATGCTTAAAAACCATCTAGTTTTTTTTCAGGGGAGGGTTTGGCCATGCTGCATAGCTTGTGGGAATCTTAGTTCCCTGACCAGGGAATGAACCTAAGCCATGGCCGTGAAAGCACTGAGTCTTAACTGTGGGACTGCCAGGAAATTCCCTGAAACAATCTGGTTTTGACCGCTTCCTGGAGCATGGAAATGTAGAAAGACAATGAGCAGCAAAGTGTGCAGAACACGAACAAGGAGCACAGTAGGACTGAGAAGTTGACTATATATATAAGACTGTAGATATTAAAAATCAGAAAAAAATGACATGCAGTGCACCCTTCCTCTGCACTCTCCCAATATACCTAATGACAACATCTTTGTTATTCACCCTTGTTAATCTAAAATAGGTGAAGGCAATAGAGTAGGAAGAGGTGTCCAACGCTGTTATAGAAACCCAGGAGGCAAAACGTTGGTATGGCTCAGAGTGCCTGTTTGTGGCAGTAAGAAGCCTTGGGTCCATACAGTTTGAAGACAGAGCCACTGTGGTGCCTGGACAGACTGAGAATACTGCTAGTGTGAGCACAGTAAAGAGATGGCTATACGCTGAGATGGACGACTAAGCAGGAAAAAGTGCTGCTGGTCCTTGGAGAGCACTAATTGTAGCAACACACTATTCCCAAACCACTCGCTCCTCAGATTTAAAAGAACAAGTTATTTGGTATTTCAATGTTTTCACTGGGATATTGACAGTAACAGCTTTTTCCTATTCACACATACCCACACACACAAAATTTAACAGATTGCACAGAGCAGTGAGTTCAATTGGCATTAGTGTTCTTTCATTGGCTGGGCTGAGCATATTTTGCAAAATAACTTCCTTGGCAAGCCAGGTAAACATGGTCTCTCAGCCTCACTATTTAGAAAATTGTTACTTTCTCCACTGAAAAAACAAAATTCATGACTCTCTGGTTCTGAAGACACTGAAGATATATCATTAAAATGATACCATCATGTTTAGCAGGTTTTACTTGTCAGTATTCTTACAAATGGGGCTTCCCTGGTGGCTCAGATGGTAAAAAAAAAATCTGCCTGCAACACAGAAGACCTGGGCTCGATCCCTGGGTTGGGAAGATCCTCTGGAGAAGGAAATGGCAATGGACTCCAGTATTCTTGCCTGGAGAATCCCCACAGACAGAGGAGCCTGATGGGCTACAGTCCATGGGGTGGAAAAGACTCAGACAGAACTAAGCTACTCAGTACAGCATAGCACATTCTTACAAATATAACAGGAACCATGAATGGGGTAAACAATGTACAACATTATAACTCCATTTTATTCCTTAACAACTCATTTTCTTCCCTGGAGTTAAGAATTATTTTTTCTGGTGGATGGGTCCTGGTATGGTAAGCTTACTGTTTTTTATAACGTATCTATCACTAATTTAGCTCTGACACTCCATAAGCAATCTCCATAAGAACCTTATATAGTCAAATGCATGAAGTAACCTTTTTTCTGCTGGAGGAATCTACCACAACAGCATCCTGGCGCTATCAAGATTTGCTGCACAGCCTCACCTGGGGACACTCTTTCACAGCGAAAAAATGCTCTGCTCACCTATGTTCAATCTCCTACTTCCTGGATCTCACATTTCTCTCTCTTTAGTTACTCCCTTGTTTATTGAAACATCCTGAGAAATTACATATGAAAGTTCACTTTTAGGGGTCTAGAATATCTGAAGATCTTTTTATCATCACACTTCATGGCAGCTTGGCAGGAGTTCTTGAAGACGTGCTCCTCCAAGTCATGAAAGGGTCAGAGTTTCCACCTTCCAGAGCTGCAGCCAAGAAGTCGACCCTTCTGTGGTCCATGCTCTGTGGATGTGCCCAAGTTACTCTCTTTGTTACACATCACCCCAAACCTAGTAAAGCAGCAACACATTGCTCTGCTGAGAAGTCCCACTGGTGGCAGGAAGGAGGGATGGACTTCTCTCCCCAGAGCTGCAGCTGGGAGACGTGAGTGGCTGGCAGGTTCATGACTAGGGACTATTACCCCCTGGAGGTGGCATCTCACAGTGCCTGGCTCCTGGGCAGGCACTGCTGGTAGAAGCCTCAACATGTGGTCTGGGCGCCTCGTGGTGCAGCAGCCCAAGGGCGTTATACTTCATGTCTACCCCCAGGTTTACTGAGGTGTGACATAAAAAGTGTATACATTTAAGTTTTCTTTTAAGTTTTTTTTAAGTTTTTTAAGTTCTTTTCTTTTAAGTTTTTTTTTTTCAAGTTTTTTTTTCTTTTGATGTGGACCATTTCTAAAGTCCTCATCGAATGTGTTACAGTATTGTTTCTGTTGTTTTCTGGCCGTGTTCTGGTTTTCTGGCCATGAGGCATGTGGGATCTTAGCTTCCTGGCCAGAGACTGAACCTGCACCCCCTGCATTGGAAGGTGAAGTCTTAACCACTGGACTTCCAGGGAAGGCCCATGATGTGCATTTTTAAAGGTGCATGACGCTCTCCAATATGTTTTCATCATGAAATGATCACCACAATCAAGTTAGACATTTCCAGAACTTAACCAGTCTTATAACTGGAAGTTCTTACCCTTTGGTCAGCATCTCCCCATCTGCTCACCTCCCAGCCCCTGGAAACTACAATTCTACTGTTTGTTTTTATGAGTATGGTATTTTAGATTTCACATACAAGTGAGCGTATACATTATTTGTCTGACTCTTATTGAGTTGGCAAAAAAAGTTCATTTGGATTTTTCTGTATCATGTTATGGAAAAACCCGAACAAACTAAGTATTGGCCAACCCAATACTTAGCTTAATGACCTCAAGTTTCATCTGTACTGTTGCAAATAGCAAAACTCCTCCTTTTTTAATGGTTGAATAACAGTACATTGTGTAGACTTAGAGAACAAAGAGAACAAACTTATGGTTGCCAGCGGGAAGGGTGGGAGGAAGGGATAGTTAGGGAATTTGGACATGTACACATTGCTATATTTTAAATAGACAACCAATAATGACCTATTTTACAGCACAGGGAACTCTGCTCAGTGTCATGTGGCAGCCTGGATAGGAGGAGGGTTTGGGGAAGAATGGATATGTGTGTATGTATGGCTAAGTTCCTTCACTGTTCACATGAAACTATCAGTTCAGTGCAGTTCAGTTCAGTCGCTCAGTCATGTCCAACTCTTTGCAACCCCATGGACTGCAGCACACCAGTCCTCCCTGTCCATCACCAACTCCCAGAGTTTACCCAAACTCATGTCCATTGAGTCGGTGATACCATCCAACCATCTCATCCTCTGTCATCCCCTTCTCCTCCTGCCTTCAATCTTCTCCAGCATCAGGGTCCTTTCAAATGAATCAGCTCTTTGCATCAGGTAGCCAAAGGATTGGAGCTTCAGCTTCAGCATCAGTCCTTCCAATGAATATTCAGGGTTGATTTCCTTTAGGATGGACTGGTTGGATCTCCTTGCAGTCCAAGGGACTCTCAAGAGTCTTCTCCAACACCACAGTTCAAAAGCATCAATTCTTTGGGGCTCAGCTTTTGTTATAGTCCAACTCTCACATCCATACATAACTACTGGAAAAACCATAGCCTTGACTAGACAGACCTTTGTTGGCAAAGTAATGTCTCTGCTTTTTAATATGCTATCTGAAACTATCATAACATTGTTATGGGGCTTCCCTGGTGGCTCAAAGGTGAAAGCGTCTGCCTCCAATAAGGGAGACCCGGGTTCGATCCTTGGATCGGGAAGATCCCCTGGAGAATACCTACTCCAGTATTCTTGCCTGGAGAATCCCATGGACGGAGGAGCCTGGTGGGCTACAGTCCATGGGGTCACAAAGAGTCAGACACGACCGAGCGACTTCACTTCACTTCACTTCACTTCACCCCAATACAAAATAAGAAGTTTAAAAGAAAAACACAAAACAAAATAAAAAACAGTACACAGTGTGTGTGTGTGTGTTTCTTTATCTGTTCATTCATCAATGGACACAGGTTATTTCCATGTCTTGGCTATTGTGAATAATGCTTCAGTGAATATGGAGTGCAGATATCTTTTCAAAATACTGATTTTTATCTCCTCTGGATACATACCCAGTAGTGGGATTGCTAGATTATATGGTGCATGTTCAGTCACCCAGTCGTGTCCAACTCTTCTCGACCCCATGGGCTGCAGCCCACCCAGGCTCCTCTGTCCATGAACTTTCCCAAGCAAGAATACTGGAGTGGGTTTCCATTTCTGCCTCCGGGGTATTTCCCCCATCCAGGGACGAAACCCATGTCTTCTGCATCTCCTTTATGGGCAGGAAGATTCTTTACTACTGCAGCACCTGGAAAGATGAATCATATGGTAGTTCTATGTAAAAGGAGATCACCCCAACTGCTTTCTACTCTGACCTGCAGTGTTTCATGAGGGTTGTGCTTAACTTCCAATTAAATTTAATTCACATATGCACTGCAACACACTCAACCTCCAGATCCTCCTGGCTGTAAAATATAGGAGGAAAACATGAGAAATCAGCTTTCTATAATCTTAGGAAGAGTTCTGTGAAGAGTACACAGCAACATATGTGAAACAGACTATGTTTTCAATGGCACTAAGAAAATACAAATGATCATTTTATGATTTTTCCTAGCCTGAACTTGCTGAATAGCTGCTCCATACTGCAGTGTTTCTACATAACTATGGAGAATATGGCTCCAACATGAATGGACCCTCAGGGTCTCTGGAGCCTCTCCTGCCGCCATGCTCTACTGTGAGATTACTGGAAAGGAAAGCAATTTCACCGACTGAATCATCACTTAGATATGTCTTGTCTGACTTCCATAACAATTTCATGAGGTATTACTTAAAAAAATAATACTCAGACATTTTGGACAGTTTCTCCAGTTTCTTTGTCTGGTGAGGGACAAAGCAGAGACTTGAATACAACTGAAGTTATTGGAATTCCCGTGGTTGTTTCCATGGGTCTCTACAGAAAACATGAGATGGCCAATACAAAAGAAATTTCATAGTTTTTTTAATTATAAGTAAGCATTTCTATGAGTATATTATTATTTATAAAATCATGAGAACATTTGTAAGAGTCCTTGATTTTTTTCACTACATTAAAAATTAGTAAATACACTGGAAGCACCGTCAGCCTCAACAAAGGTACTCTGGTACTCAAACAAAGGTACTCAGCAAAGGTACCACTGGCTGATGGATAACAATTCCAAATTTGATTTTGACCCCTACTTTTAGTGGCTCAAAGAGTAAAGAATCTCCCTGCAATGTCAGAGACCAGGTGCAACCCTTGGGTCAGGACAATCCCCAGGATAAGGGAAGGGCAACCCTCTGCAGTGTGCTTGCCTGGAGAATCCCCGTGGACGGAAGAGTTTGCAGGCTACAGTCCACGGGGTCACAAAGAGTCAGACATGACTGAGCAACTAACACTTTCACTTGTCACTTTCACTTTCTCCAAACACAGCTAACTTCAGTTGAGAATAGCTTACTGGTAGGAATCATTGACTAATAATAAAAATAGAATGCTTTTCTAAAATAGGATACAAAAAAATCAACTGACTTGGTATTCCCAACCTACAAGTTTCCAACTTCATTCTGTACCTATTTGCTACATAGTAATTCCCAAAGTTAATTACAATTTTAGGTTAAAAAATATTGAAAATAAGTATTTACTCTAAGAATAGAAAGCATAAATTGGATATTTAGTAAGGTATCTCCAAAAAAGATAGACATTTTACTTTAATAAAGTATAATTTATGAAACCTCCCTTTTTTATAAAATAAATTTAATTTTATAGTATTTATTAGTAATTGGTTAATAATAAAATAATAATTTTGATGATGATAATTTATGCTCTTAATGAGGACCACAAGGGTTTGAAACATGTTTGAAGTACATGGAATCATAAATAATTGCACTGAGTTTTCCACAGAGAGGCAAATGACCTCAAAGATTAATTTAGATGTGAGTATAAAACTACTGGGCAGAGAGGATGCTTCAGAGCACTGAGGGTCTCCCTCCCCCAGTTTTGAACTGAGGCAGCACAAACACGGAATTCCCACCATGGAGGGGCCAGCTCCCCAGGGCAGGCAGTCTGCACAAGGGATTCTCCTCAAAGGGCAGTTTCCTGTCCCGACTCAACCACTCAGAACACTGTCAGCTAATCTGAGGAACACTGTCTTCTGTGTACCTGACCCCAGACAGATGACCATGCAATTTCATAGACTCTAGTTATACAAACAGGTGTAAACGCACTCATAAGAGCACTACCCAACCTTCAGCTCAAAACAAAATTCAACTATGACTTCAGGGAAAAGGGAATTCCATGTGCATTGGCTCCTCACAACAAAATATTTCAGTCCAGCAGTACTGTGTTAATTCCATATGAGGAAATTAGATGAAAATACACAAAGAATTACATGGGTTTGCTTCAACATTAAAAACTTCAATACTACCAGGAACTCATCACAGATGTGTCAGCTGATCAGTACTCTGAAACATCTGACCTGAGAAGGAGTTCACGAATTTGCTAGGAAGATGGACATCAGCCCACAGGAGAGCCTCCTGCATCTAATATGTCAGTCACCTTCCTTCACTAAAGGATTACGCCCATTTCTGTTAATGACCTTGTCATTTGAAATGGAAAAAAAATTCACAATTACACAGACTTTCCAGGCTTAAAATAGGGCTGTGGGGAGAGGAGTATTTATGGATTAATGTGTCCTCCTGACTTATAAGAACACAATAACCAATCCAGTTAAAAGGAGCAGTGATAGCAATTGTCCTCTGCTTGTGATAAACAAATCTGCTTCTCTTAATCTCATCCACTGGGGCTCAGACTAAAACAAATGTGACCTGATAAGCTTAGTCCAATTTATTTCCCGATTATAAGAACAGCTCCACCTGTTATATATCTGCCAGAAAAAAACTACTGCTGATATTTTTAAACCACAATCTACAATAAGCATCACAGGGCATACAGCAAAAAGATGAAATGTTTAAAGAGAAAATGAATATTTAGAAGCACACTGAGAGGGAAGGAAAGAGGAGGAGCCTGTCAAAATGCATTCAGATATTTTTCTCCCTGTTGGGTGAGTGGTGGGATTCTGAATTGCCTTCTAGAGACAAATTCCACTGAGTCTTACTTCTCTTTGACTCTGTGTTCATATTACAAGAAGGCTGAGGGCACCAGGGAGCACTGAAGCATTGCTGAGAAGTTGAACCTGCTGCTGCTGCTGCTGCTAAGTCGCTTCAGTCGTGTCCGACTCTGTGTGACCCCAAAGACGGCAGCCCACCAGGCTCCCCTGTCCCTGGGATTCTCCAGGCAAGAACACTGGAGTGGGTTGCCATTTCCTTCTCCAATGCATGAAAGTGAAAAGTGAAAGTAAAGTTGCTCAGTTGTGTCCGACTCTTCACGACCCCATGGACTGCAGCCTACCAGGCTCCTCCATCCATGGGAGTTTCCAGGCAAGAGTACTGGAGTGGGTTGCCATTGCATTCTCCAAGTTGAAACTAATACTTCTCCAAATCATGGCTTAATAAATCAATAAACTGATTACTGAACTCATAAGTTCCCTTATGTGAGAAGAAGCTTGAGGAAGTGAGCCTGTTAAACCTGGTTTGGTTTTAGTATAAATATGGATTGGACTTAGTGTAAATTGGATTTAGAAATATCCAAAATAATGGCCTCTGAACTGCATCATTATCAAGTCACTCTATCCTTTTTCTTCTAAAATATAATTTACTAATCAACAAGTAATCAAATGACATGGTCACTTGGACCACAAAAAACATAAAATGCTAATACATATAATGATTAATATTAACTAGATTAACAATATAATAAGTGAAATACAATCTCTTTTGGCTATCAAAATGTAATGTAGATTGTAAAAGGGAATATTTTTTGAGAAAGCAAACAAAACAACAACATGATTCTATCTAATTTTGAAAACTTGTAGTTTAATATATTAATAATTGGTGTTTTCTTTGTATACCTAAGCATATCCTGGAAAAAGGGCAAATAAATTATATATGCATTGCATTATCTAATTAATTATTCAGCCATTTATAAATTTAATGACTGCCTATTTGAAGACAGATGTAAAAATCAATATGAGAAATCTGGTCTCTGATGAACAAAAAAACAACAAGCAATAAGAATATAAACTCTATCAGAAGGACTCTGTATATAGAGCAGAAATAACATGATGTATACATGTATGTTTGCACACATACAGTCACACAGACAGGGAGAAATAGGATCTTCCATGTGTACAAAAAGAAGCTTAAAATAGATGAAAATACTTCTGTGTCTGAGTGTATTTCACTCAGCTGTCTTAGGAACAGCAACACCTCTCAGACCTGCCTATCTCCCCAGGCATCTTTCTTATTCCCCGGAGTCCACAGAGATGGTTTCTTTGTCCCCACGCCCACCCTATTCCAGACTCTCACCACCTACTCAATCTTCTGAAGAATCACTGTCCTTCTACTTCTTTTCTCTCCAGAAATGGGATAACACAGCTGCAACAACAAACAACCACACACACAAAAAAATAATGTGGTGACTTTTGAGGCACTTTTACGTGTTTTAAACACACCATATATGTTACTCCCAAAGCATCTCAATTGCACTGTTGCCCAGGCTCTGGTTCGTGTTTAAACATCCATCCTCTCTGATAGACACTTTGAACCTTAAGTTCTACTTCTAAGACTTTATTGTAACACAGTAATTACAGATATGTGCAATGAGTTTTAAATGTGTATGAATCCTACAAGCTACAATCTCACAGGGGCAAAGCATGATTTATATATATATATATACTGAATGAAACAGGCATTGTATCTGCCATTCCTCCTATGCTTGTGTACTTAACCATAATTAATTCAGAAATGCCAAAATTAATATGTAGCTAACATATTTTGGAATGATCACCCCACCTCACTTTTCCCCTGCTGTACCACTTTTCTCTCTGAAATGTCTCAAACCAACTCTTAATTACTGCATTCAATTCCTGGGTGGAAAATTTGATGGTTAGTATTATTAGATATTTGGTGCACCTTGTTTATGACAAAGCTTTGACACTGAGAATTAAAACTCATGATTTTGAAATTTTAATAATAAAGTCGTTTTCTTTCCCATCTATTACCTCTCCTGGGAATTTCAAAAGTCAGCTCTGAAACTCAAAAGATTAACACAATCCTTCTCACTTTGGTTGTTCCACTGCGGATTCCCTTCCTACATCCACAGACAAAAGTAGGGTTGAGGCAACAGAACCAACAAAATGAGAGTGATGAACATAAATATACCATACACTGGTTACCACCCAAATACTGCCCTCTCGCCAGTTTTATTTAAAGCAATCGCCTATGAATCCCAAACAAGGGGAACAGCTGAGTGAATTATAGTCCAAAATCAAAAGGGAACATTTCTCTGTGTGTAAAAAAAAAAAGTTGTGAGTTCAGAAATACTCATTCCAAATCACAATTAAAAATTACTTGTAAAACTGAATCACCCAATGTATTACAACTGAAGTACACTAACATTGACAGCACATCTGAGTTTTGCTGTATCAATTATTTGGAATTTTCTCTTTGAACATTTTAATTTTTCCAAGTTATGTGTAGACATTTCTAATACTCAGTCATTAAAAACAGACATCATTTCTACCTTGCTATGGTATCCTATAGAGCATAGTATTACCTAGGGTTCTGTTGCAAGGGCTGAATTCAAAATTCTTCCAGGAAATTTGGAAAAATTCTTAGCTGAATGTAGAATTTGCAACAAAGAGGCAGGGTAGAAAAAAAATAATATTCTTCACCATGACCCTTTTCCATTAAAAAACAAAATTAGCACCGTTTGTGGATAACCTAAGGAAGCAAAAATCAAAAGGAAAGCACAATGATAAAGGTTCATAATTATATAAAAGTGTGTTGACCTTCTATCATGTGCATTCTGGATCCACCTTTATGTTTTCAGCTAACCACTGCTGCACACTATCAGTTCTGTATTTAGCTAACCTTGTAATTGTATATTTCGATGCATAAAGAATTCATACTGATTTGCCACGCTGTGTAACATGTACACTTTAAATCACATCACTCCAATCCTAGGTTTTGAGGGGTATTTTTGCTTTGTTTTATCTGGAGCTAAGCTTATGATTAGCTACAATAGAGTCGCATAATACTCAGTAGCTTATCTTACTGAAAATAATCTCACAAATGATCGCATATTTGATTTAAAGTAATTGCTAAGGGTCCTCCTGCCCCAGTGACTGACTACAACCACAAGAGCCCCAGACAAAAGCTGTATATGCTGTGTGTCACTGACCTTTTCTGTTACAACTGATGAGCCTACATAGACTCACCATTATCATTGGAGTCTATGGTTTACTTAGGGCTCACTCTTGGTGCTGTACATTCTATCAGTTCCATTCAGTTCAGTCGCCCAGTCATGTCTGACTCTTTGTGACCCCATGAACTGCAGCACACCAGGCCTCCCTGTCCATCACCAGCTCCCACAGTCCACCCATAGGTTTGCACAAAATGTACAATGGTATGTATCCATCATTATATTATGATACAGAGTAGTTTCAGGACTCTAAAACTCCCCTGTGCTCTAGCTATTTATCCCTCCTTACTCCTACCCCCTGATGTTTTTATAGTCTCCATAATTTTTGCCTTTTCTGGAATGTCTTAAAGTTGAAATCATAACATGATGTAGCCTTTTCAGATTGGCTTCTTTTACTTAGTAATATGAATTTAATTTTCTTTCATGTCTTTTCATAGCTTGATGGCTCATTTCTTTTTAGTGCTGAATAATATTCCCTTGTCTGGTTAATGTCTTTTTTCAATCTTTGCTTTTATATATGGAAGCAAATACAGTTTTATCCAAGTTTCAAGTATAACTTGTACAAATGAAGAATAAAAGAATTGTTGTCTTAAGTAACCTTTCGTAGTACATATTATATACAATACAATGAAAAAGTATACTATAAACCAAGCTCAGTTGATCACCAGATAGCATTCTTGAAATATCTTCCTCAGAGGACTGTAAACCCCTCGAGGAAAAATATGATGCCTATAAGATCACTTTCTGGGAGTCATGTCCTTAATCTGCCTCTAAACAATTAGGTAACCTTGCTCAGATGTAGATTATACAGAATCAAATGTCCCTATGAGAGTTAGAAACCTGACTTCACTCTTCTCTTTCAACCTTTATGCCCTTGTATCATCAAGATTCCTTTAACTGTAAGAGTAAAAATTGTGCATCAGTAGATCAATTTATGTGGCTTTCCATAGGCATTGTCTATGTCTAATAAACAGCTACCACTTCCAGTAGACAGGCTCACACCAATTTCAACTGCATTTCAGGAAATCGGCAGAAATATAAAAGTGATGGAGCATCATTAGGGTTATTTCATCAATCAGTTGGCAATAAATGAGACATGGTTTAAGTGTGACAAGGAAAGTATATTGTTTCTGCAATAGCTGATTCTGTGCTGTCCTGGGGACCGTGTGCAGAGTGAATGCCAAATGGGAAAATCATCTGAGTCAAGATTTCAGTCTATCAGTTGCATTGGGAGAAATTACCACTTAGCTATTGAATCATGGTTTTATCATCACGAGTCTTTCTAAAATGAGGCTTAACTACTGAGGTTAACGCATGGGGAGCAAGGGGCAAGTGGGAATGAGCAAGTCTTCAAAACTCGTCTAGTGGAAGAAAACTACTGTGCCAACTCTGCCTGTACCACCGTCACACAAATGAACACAAAAAACTAAACTGGGTCCCCTAGTGCCCAAGTCTGTCCAGCAAAGCTGAAACACTCCATGTTTCTCCACTCAGCCCTGCAAGGAAATACAAACGTCAGCACAGAAGATTCTCATCTGAAACTACCCTTGTGATTGTGAGCTCTGGCTATGAGAACGTGATCTACTGCCTGTTCATTGAGCAATGTGGACTAGAGAGAGAAAAAATGTAGATTCAGAAGATTGAGGATGAAGTCTCAAGACTGTGCTATGTCTTGGGTAAGCCACTGTCTGCCATGCTCACAAACTGGAGGAGTTGGGATAGATGATTTCTAAGATCATTTGTAGCCCAACAGTGTCAGTCTCTGGGAATCCTTCTTCAATTTGGAGACTAGCCTCTTGTCTGACCTTTCCAGAGGACCACATTTTAGACAGTCATTGTTACTTTCAGGAATTAGGTAATTCTAAAGAGCCAATTCATTGGAAAAGACCTTGATGCTGGGAAAGATTGAAGGCAAGAGAAGGGAGTGACAGAGGATAAGATGGTTGGAGGGCATCACTGACTCAAAGGACATGAGTTTGAGCAAACTCTGGGAGATAGTTAAGGACAGGGAAGCCTGGTGTGCTGCAGTCTATGGAGTGGCAAAGAGTCAGACATGACTTAGAGATTGAACAACAAAGAAAGCATTGCTTTAGTAATGGCCTGAAGGAGGGAAATACAACACTAAGGAATTAATCTATGCTATGGGCCAGATCCTCTAGAGCAGAGATCCAGGAGAAACCAGGAAGAGAGTGGAGAAGAAGGGCAGAAAAGGGAAGAACCCAGGCTCATGAGCAATCTGAGACAAAGTCCCCAAAGAAGAAGGCTTTTGTCTAATCTTGCAGAACACTTGGATATAACCTCAAGTTGTCTCAACAGAGGCAAAAGATCTGGGTTTTCATGGTCCTACTCAGCACTGGTACTGAGGAAAGAAGCTGCCCCAGGTTCTGCAGATGGAACAGTTCCAGGGGCAGCCAGAGCACACAGAGGTGGACAGTGCCACAGCCAGCAAAGCAGGGCCTGGAGGACCCAGCTGAGCTCCCAGAGAATCTGCTGCAAGCTCTCTGCCCAAAGGAATTCTAACCAGAAGCAGAGCAGAGCCAAGAATCGGCTCCAGGACTTCTCAGCCCAGGGTTCACTCTTTGTACTGGGACTTGGGCAGCAAAAATTTCTTCTAAGAAAAACATTAAGGAAGTTGTGTCCAAACTTTTTAACAGGATACATCATTTGAGGGTCCCAGCCAATGTGACCCACAAATCTGGTGCATCATTAATGCTGCTTATTTCTCTCTGTGTTACTGTATCTCAATTTCCCCTTTTTTCCACTGTAATTACATTAAATCTAGTGTCCCATTTTACATCATTGCTTGAAAATAATCTGAATTCTCAAGGAATAAAAGTTTTTTTTAATTTATTTTTTATTTTACTTTACAATTCTGTATTGGTTTTGCCATACATTGACATGAATCCACCACGGGTGTACATGCGTTCCCAAAACATGAACCCCCCTCCCACCCCCCTCCCCACAACATCTCTCTGGGTCTTCACCACGTACCAGCCCCAAGCGTGCCATATCCTGCATCGGACATAGACTGGCGATTCGATTCTTACATGATATTATACGTTTCAATGCCATTCTCCCAAATCATCTCACCCTCTCCCTCTCCCTCTGAGTCCAAAAGTCCGCTATACACATCTGTGTCTTTTTTGCTGTCCTGCATACAGGGTCATCATTGCCATCTTTCTAAATTCCATATATATGTGTTACTATACTGCATTGGTGTTTTTCTTTCTGGCTTACTTCACTCTGTATAATCGGCTCCAGTTTTATCCATCTCATCAGAACTGATTCATATGTATTCTTTTTAACGGCTGAGTAATACTCCATTGTGTATATGTAACACAGCTTTCTTATCCATTCATCTGCTGATGGACATCTAGGTTGCTTCCATGTCCTGGCTATTATAAACAGTGCTGTGATTAATCTTGGGGTACATGTGTCTCTTTCAATTCTGGTTTCCTCACTGTGTATGCCCAGCAGTGGGATTGCTGGGTCATAAGGCAGTTCTATTTGCAATTTTTTAAGGAATCTCCATACTGTTCTTCATAGTGGCTGTACTAGTTTGTATTCCCACCAACAGTGTAGGAGGGTTCCCTTCTCTCCACACCCTCTC
>NW_024070194.1:37463010-37627739 GCF_014754425.2 Oryx dammah | reverse complement strand
TGTTTGTCAGTTGCTTCATTTGCTATTATTTTCTCCCATTCGGAAGGATGTCTTTTCACTTTGCTTATATTTTCCTTTGTTGTGCAGAAGCTTTTAATTTTAATTAGGTCCCATTGGTTTATTTTTGCTTTTATTTCCAGAATTCTGGGAGGTGGATCATAGAGGATCCTGCTGTGGTTTATGTCGGAGAGTGATTTGCCTATGTTCTCCTCTAGGAGTTTTATAGTTTCTGGTCTTACATTTAGATCTTTAATCCATTTTGAGTTTATCTTTGTGTGCGGTGTTAGAAAGTGATCTAGTTTCATTCTTTTACAAGTGGTTGACCAGTTTTCCTAGCACCACTTGTTAAAGAGATTGTCTTTACTCCATTGTATATTCTTGCCTCCTTTGTCAAAGATAAGGTGTCCATATGTGTGTGGATTTATCTCTGGGCTTTCTATTTTGTTCCATTGATCTATATTTCTGTCTTTGTGCCAATACCATACTTTCTTGATGACTGTGGCTTTGTAGTAGAGCCTGAAGTCAGGCAAGTTGATTCCTCCAGTTCCATTCTTCTTTCTTAAGATTGCTTTGGCTATTCGAGTTTTTTTGTATTTCCATACAAATCTTGAAATTATTTGTTCTAGTTCTGTGAAAAATATCGCTGGTAGCTTGATAGGGATTGCACTGAATTTGTAAATTGCTTTGGGTAGTATACTCATTTTCACTATATTGATTCTTCCGATCCATGAACATGGTATATTTCTCCATCTATTAGTGTCCTCTTTGATTTCTTTCATCAGTGTTTTATAGTTTTCTAAATATAGGTCTTTAGTTTCTTTAGGTAGATATATTCCTAAGTATTTTATTCTTTTTGTTGCAATGGTGAATGGAGTTGTTTCCTTAATTTCTTTTTCTATTTTCTCATTATTAGTGTATAGGAATGCAAGGGATTTCTGAGTGTTGATTTTATATCCTGCGACTTTACTATATTCATTGATTAGCTCTAGTAATTTTCTGGTGGAGTCTTTAGGGTTTTCTATGTAGAGGATCATGTCATCTGCAAACAGTGAGAGTTTGACTTCTTCTTTTCCAATTTGGATTCCTTTTATTTCTTTTTCTGCTCTGATTGCTGTGGCTAAAACTTCCAGAACTATGTTGAATAGTAGTGGTGAAAGTGGGCACCCTTGTCTTGTTCCTGACTTTAGGGGAAATGCTTTTAATTTTTCACCATTGAGGATAATGTTTGCTGTGGGTTTGTCATATATAGCTTTTATTATGTTGAGGTATGTTCCTTCTATTCCTGCTTTCTGGAGAGTTTTTATCATAAATGGATGTTGAATTTTGTCAAAGGCCTTCTCTGCATCTATTGAGATAATCATATGGCTTTTATTTTTCAATTTGTTAATGTGGTGAATTACATTGATTGATTTGCGGATATTGAAGAATCTTTGCATCCCTGGGATAAAGCCCACTTGGTCATGGTGTACGATCTTTTTAATGTGTTGTTGGATTCTGATTGCTAGAATTTTGTTGAGGATTTTTGCATGTATGTTCATCAGTGATATTGGCCTGTAGTTTTCTTTTTTTGTAGTATCTTTGTCAGGTTTTGGTATTAGGGTGATGGTGGCCTCATAGAATGAGTTTGGAAGTTTCCCTTCCTCTGCAATTTTCTGGAAGAGTTTGAGTAGGATAGGTGTTAACTCTTCTCTAAATTTTTGGTAGAATTCAGCTGTGAAGCCGTCTGGACCTGGGCTTTAGTTTGCTGGAAGATTTCTGATTACAGTTTCAATTTTTGTGTTTGTGATGGGTCTGTTAAGATTTTCTATTTCTTCCTGGTTCAGTTTTGGAAGATTGCACTTTTCTAAGAATTTGTCCATTTCTTCCACGTTGTCCATTTTATTAGCATATAATTGCTGATAGTAGTCTCTTATGATCCTTTGTATTTCTGTGTTGTCTGTTGTGATCTCTCCATTTTCATTTCTAATTTTATTGATTTGATTTTTCTCTCTTTGCTTCTTGATGAGTCTGGCTAATGGTCTGTCAATTTTATTTATCCTTTCAAAGAACCAGCTTTTGGCTTTGTTGATTTTTGCTGTGGTCTCTTTTGTTTCTTTTGCATTTATTTCTGCCCTAATTTTTAAGATTTCTTTCCTTCTGCTAACTCTGGGGTTCTCCAATTCTTCCTTTTCTAGTTGCTTTAGGTGTAGAGTTAGGTTATTTATTTGACTTTTTTCTTGTTTCTTGAGGTATGCCTGTATTGCTATGAACTTTCCTCTTAGCACTGCTTTTATAGTGTCCCATAGGTTTTGGGTCGTTGTGTTTTCATTTTCATTCGTTTCTATGCATATTTTGATTTCTTTTTTGATTTCTTCTGTGATTTGTTGGTTATTCAGAAGCGTGTTGTTCAGCCTCCATATGTTGGAATTTTTAATAGTTTTCCTCCTGTAATAGAGATCTAATCTTAGTGCATTATGGTCAGAAAAGATGCTTGGAATGATTTCGATTTTTTGAATTTATCAAGGTTATATTTATGGCCCAGGATGTGATCTATCCTGGAGAAGGTTCCATGAGCACTTGAGAAAAAGGTGAAATTCATTGTTTTGGGGTGAAATGTCCTATAGATATCAATTAGGTCTAACTGGTCTAATGTATCATTTAAAGTTTGCATTTTTTTGTTAATTTTCTGTTTAGTTGATCTGTCCGTAGGTGTGAGTGGGGTATTAAAGTCTCCCACTATTATTGTGTTGTTGTTAATTTCCCCTTTCATACTTGTTAGCATTTGTCCTACATATTGCGGTGCTCCTATATTGGGTGCATATATATTTATAATTGTTATATCTTCTTCTTGGATTGATCCTTTGATCATTATGTAGTGGCCTTCTTTGTCTCTTTTCATAGCCTTTGTTTTAAAGTCTATTTTATCAGATATGAGTATTGCCACTCCTGCTTTCTTTTGGTCTCTATTTGCGTGGAATATCTTTTTCCAACGCTTCACTTTCAGTCTGTATGTGTCCCTTGTTTTGAGGTGGGTCTCTTTTAAGCAGCATATAGAGGGTTCTTGTTTTTGTATCCATTCGGCCAGTCTTTGCCTTTTGGTTGGGGCATTCAATCCATTTATGTTTAAGGTAATTATTGATAAGTATGATCCCGTTACCATTTACTTTATTATTTTGGGTTTGGGTTTATACTCCCTTTTTGTGATTCCTGTCTAGAGAATATCCTTTAGAATTTGTTGGAGAGTTGGTTTGGTGGTGCTGAATTCTCTCAGCTTTTGCTTGTCTGTAAAGCTTTTGATTTCTCCTTCGTATTTGAATGAGATCCTTGCTGGGTACAGTAATCTGGGCTGTAGGTTATTTTCTTTCATCACTTTAAGTATGTCTTGCCATTCCCTCCTGGCCTGAAGAGTTTCTATTGCGAGATCAGCTGTTATCCTTATGGGAATCCCCTTGTGTGTTATTTGTTGTTTTTCCCTTTCTGCTTTTAATAGTTGTTCTTTGTGTTTGATCTTTGTTAATTTGATTAATATGTGTCTTGGGGTGTTTCTCCTTGGGTTTATCCTATTTGGAACTCTCTGGGTTTCTTGGACTTGGGTGATTATTTCCTTCCCCATTTTAGGGAAGTTTTCAACTATTATCTCCTCAAGGATTTTCTCATGGTCTTTCTTTTTGTCTTCTTCTTCTGGGACTCCTATAATTCGAATGTTGGAGCGTTTCATATTGTCCTGGAGGTCTCTGAGATTGTCCTCATTTCTTTTAATTCGTTTTCCTTTTTTCCTCTCTGATTCATTTATTTCTACCATTCTACCTTCTATTTCACTAATCCTATCTTCTGCCTCCGTTATTCTACTATTTGTTGCCTCCTGAGTGTTTCTGATCTCATTTATTGTGTTATTCATTGTATATTGACTCTTTTTTATTTCTTCTGGGTCCTTGTTAAACCTTTCTTGCATCTTCTCAATCCTTGTCTCTAGGCTATTTATCTGTGATTCCATTTTGATTTCAAGATTTTGGATCATTTTCACTATCAATATTCAGAATTCTTTCTCAGGTAGATTCCCTATCTCTTCCTCTTTTGTTTGGTTTGGTGGGCATTTCTCCTGTTCCTTTACCTGCTGAGTATTCCTCTGTCTCTTCATCTTGGTTATATTGCTGCGTTTGGGATGGCCTTTTTATATTCTGGTAATTTGTGGAGTTCTCTTTATTGTGGAGCTTCGTCACTGTGGGTGGGGTTGTATCAGTGGCTTGTCAAGGTTTCCTGGTTAGGGAGGCTTGTGTTGGAGATCTGGTGGGTGGAGCTGGGTTTCTTCTCTCTGGAGTGCAGTGGAGTGACCAGTAATGGGTTATGAGACGTCTAAAGTTTTGGAGTAACTTTGAGCTGCCTGTATATTGAAGCTCAGGGGTGTGTTCCTGTGTTGCTGGAGAATTTGTGTAGTATGTCTTGCTCTGGAACTTTTTGGCCCTTGGGTGGAGCTTTGTTTCAGTGTAGGTATGGAGGCGTTTGATGAGCTCCTATTGCTTAATGTTCCCTGAATTCAGGAGTTCTCTGATGTTCTCAAGCTTTGGACTTAAGCCTCCTGCTTCTGGTTTTCGGTTTTATTTTTACAGTGGTCTCTAGACTTCTCCATCTATACAGCACCGATGATAAAACATCTAGGTTAAAAATGAAAGGTTTCTCCACATTGAGGGGCACCCAGAGAGGTTCACTGGGTTACATGGAGAAGAGAAGAGGGAGGGGGTAGTTAGAGGTGACTGGAATGAGATGCAGTGAGATCAAAAGCAGAGAGAGCAAGCTAGTCAACAGTCACTTCCTTATGTGCGCTCCACAGTCTGGACCGCTCAGAGGTATTCACAGAGTTATACAGGGAAGAGGAGAGGGAGGAAGTAGACAGAGGTGGCCAGGAGGGTAAGAGAGAGGAATGAAAAGGAGAGAGACAAGTCCAGCCAGTAATCAGTTCCTTAGGTGTTCTCCGCCATCCAGAACACACAGAGAATCATAGAGTTGGATATAGAAGAGATGGCGGGGGGCGGAGAGACAGAGGTCACCTGGTGGAGAAAAAGGAGAGTCCAAAAGGAGGAGAGAGTGGTCAAGCCAGTAATCTCGCTGTCAGGTAAAATTGGGTTTTGAAATGTACAAAATTTACAACAAAAACCGAAAAGCAAAGATTAAAAACCTAGAGTAGAGGTTGGATTTTCAAAAATACAATATTAAAGAGAAGAAGCAGAAGGAAGAAAGAAAGAAAAGAAAAGAAAAGAAAGAAAGAAAAATAAGAAGAAAAAAATAAACTAAACACAAGATTAAAAAAGAAATACCAACGACAACCACACAAAGACTATATATGGTGTTTGCCTTAAAAAAATAGTCTTTTTTTTTTTTGAAAAGTAATAGTAAGTTATAGAAATAAAAATTAGAGGAGAAACAGAAGACTTAACAATTTTTAAAAAAGTTAGAAAAAAAAAAAAAGGAATGATTGTAAAAATAGTGAGATATATCTGGCCCTTCTCTGATGTTATGGGCCGTGTGGGGTCACTTCCAAGGCGGTTCCCTCTGTTTAACTTCTGTTTGCTGGTCTCTTCAGTGTCTGAATTCCGTCCTGAAACAGGGGGGCGGGGGTGGACACTTTTTTTTTTTTTTTTTTAGGCTCACTAGTTCAGTCGCGCTGTGGGGAGGGGGAGATGCTGCAAACAAATAGCACTGTCGTGGGCACACAGCATCTCAGCCCCGCTGGATCTGTCCCCCGCCACGGGGAACAAACCACTCCGGCTCCACGGTGCTCAGCCGGGAACCGTCCAAGGCCGGCCCCAGGCTGCGTGCACCTCCCCGGACCAAGCCACTCAGGTTTGGCGCTCAGGTAGCCCTCAGAGGCACAGACTTGGTTGGGACTGTGCCCTGCGCCCCTCCCAGGTCCAAGCAGCTCAGGAGCTTGGCGAGCGCGGTCGCCTCGACTTGTCACCTTCTCTGTCTCTACTGCTCAGTTTTCTGGGTGTACTGCTGGCGCTCCTTGTGAGGCAGATGGTGACTGTCCAGCACCCCCAGAAGTCTCAGCAAAGAAGCCTGCCTGCAGTTTGTTAGGTAAAGTCTCTCCAGGGCTGCGATTGCCCCTTTCCAGCCCTTACGGCTCTGGCTGCCTGTTCCCGGCATGGGATGGTCGGCAGCTGGCTATTTACGTTCCGTCCTTTGTTCTGTGCGTGGTCCTGGTGGTGTCTTATTGTTCGAGCTTATCGCGTGGTAGCTATCCCCCAGTCTGGTTTGCTAGCCCAAGTTCAATCGCTCTGGTTATGCGTGGGGCGTTTCTGCCCGATTCTTACCGAGCGCGGCAGCCCGCACCTCCCACGCTTCCCTGCCCTGCCCCCACTTGCTAGTGGCGGATGCAGGCGTCTGCGCTGCTTTTCCGCTGGGGGAGTTACTGTTGGGCTTGTAATCTGTTGGTTTTAGTTATTTATTTGTTTTTCCTTCCTGTTATGTTGCCCTCTGTGTTTCCAAGGCTCGCCACAGACTCAGCAGGGAGAGTGTTTCCTGGTGTTTGGAAACCTCTCTTCTTAGAATTCCCTTCCCGGGACAGAGCTCCCTCCCCACCTCCTTTGTCTCTTTTCTCATCTTTTATATTTTTTCCTACCTGTTTTTGAAGACAATGATCTGCTTTTCTGGTTGCCTGATGTCCTCTGCCTGCATTCAGAGGTTGTTTTGTGGAGTTTGCTCCGCGTTGAAATGATCTTTTGAGGAATTTGTGAGGGAGAAAGTGGTCTTCCCTTCCTATTCCTCTGCCATCTTAGGACCGCCCCCCAAGGAATAAAAGTTATAAGTTTTCAAACTAAAGGCAGAACTATTAACCAAGGAAGTGTGTGCTCTATAGTCCTTTTACATGCCAGAAGGTGTGGAAAGGAAATTAATCTGAAGCAAATCTACAGCTTGGATTGCTTAGATTTTTATGTAAAAATTGGGAGAATAATCATGTCACTGATAAATCTACTATTTTTAGTTGCAGAAATTAAAACACCCCAATAGAAGTAGAATGGCATCTATCAGGGTTTATTTGACTTAATCACCACTTCAACTCCAATGGGTATTTATTCAGCAGGATTGACAATACAATGAGAACTGCTCACCTGTTATCTTCCTCACAAATATGACCCTCTGCCAGTTTCCAAGTATAATGAGATGGGGTGACACTGAGCCAGCTCTGTGTGGTGTTCTCCCAAGTGTGATTGAAGAAGTGATTGCATGCCAAATGGGGAGGCTTCTTACTGAGCCAGCTAATGCTGGGAGATATGTTAAATTATTATTATCTGTTGCCATCACTAGCTCTCAGGAAGTAGAAAGGACTTTGGGGATTATTCATGGCACTGTTTTAATAACTCTCCTGTAGCTCGGCTGATGTATGGTCATTAAAATTTTTATAGGGAGTGATTAAAGTGGAAGTGGATTTTTGAATAGATAGGGGACTTATAAAATGCTGTCTTTTCTTAAAAAATACTTTGAAATCTTTTCAAAATAATAATTTGACCCACAGGACACAGGGAAAACTGCCAAAGCGCCATCTCGAAAGCCAACAAAAAGGGATGCAAAGTGAGAAGGGGCAGGTTCAGGGGACTCACGTGAGAAGGTAAGACAGAATTCCTTTCTGCACGGCTCCCATATCCTTGGGGATAAGCCAATGTCACGTGAGAAAATAGAACTGTCAAAAGAAATAATATAAGAAGAAAATTATGGACAACAAGCCCAATAAATATGCAAATAAACACTGGAAATTGGGTTGAGAAATATTCGATTACTTGTTACTCAATGGGCTTTCTAACTTCGGGGTGGGAATTATCTCGCTGAGCTTAGACACAACAGAAACAAGTCTGAGGCAGAGAGAGCAATCACCTGTCTTCACTGAGCTTTAAAACAGCTATTTGACCTTGGGCACGTCATTCTACATCTCTGGGCACAGGTTGTGATGTGCACAGAGTCAGCATATTGCAGAGGTATGAGTTCCAGCCTAGGACTCCACTGTCTGTGTTTGTATCTGGCCCAGGGGCCCTCCAGGCTTGTAACAGACTTGTAAACTCGGAAAATGGCTAACCTTTTGGTGTTTTCTTTTCCTTATTTACACAATGAAAGTAATAACAATACCTGCTTCACAGGGTTGTTTTAAGGACTGAAGGAATTAAAATACCCAATATCAGAAAATGTAGTAAAATAGTAAATGGTCTATAAGAATGTTCTCTTAGTATTGATATTAATCATTATAGACACAATTTTTTGTCTGTAAAAGGGGAGAGGGGCTAGGTGGCCTCTGATACTGAGCCATCCAGAGATGTCACAGTAAATTTTCTGAAAATTCCAAGTTATGAGAGAAATGATGTACTCTGTTCCTCATGGTAGAGTAACTATTCACTAAACAACAATTTCACTCTCTTTGAGACAAGCTGTTGTTCTGTTCAACATGGAACCCTAAGATTCATCTAAATTCGTACATCCTTCGGTGTCCAATAAGGAAGGTATTTCCTCCTTTAGAACATCACTGAAAACTGGAACACAGTATTTGATTTTCAACAACACTCTTATATAGTCTTACCAGTTCATCTGCGCCTTACCTAGGTTTTGATTAGGCCATAATGCAAAGTTCAATCTATAGTGGCTTAATGAAAAATCTGCAGTAAGCTAAACATTCCCATGAATGAAAGAAAATTTGCATTGTTTAGAGTATACAACTTTTTGTATTTTGTTGCCCAATAAATGTGATACTATTTTGGAATATGCTTATTATCTTTAGTAAACAACTTGAAGGACTTTGAGGCCCCCAGTTCTCATAGTGAACAGTACAGAAGGAAAATACAGTGTTTTCCATACCTACAGCATTGATAAAATTCATTCCACAAAAAAGCACTCTTTGAAATCATATCCTCAACTTTGCTGCACATGGTTAGAACTGTACCCTTTCATCTCCCCCAAGAATAGCCATCTCTTGGGGGCTTTCCAGGTGGTCTAGTAGTTAAGACTCCGTGCTTTCACTGTGTAGGGGGCACAGGTTCAATACCTGGTCAGCACAGCAGGAAAAAAAAAAAGAATATCCATTTCTTCTGAAATTGTAGATGTGGGCTTCTTCTCTTATGATATTGCCTTTAATAAGATATTTAATTAGGAACTCATAAAAATTAATATTGCAAAATATAGCTGTATGACTGGCTAAATATTTAAAGCCAGTGGAGCTCATGCACAATATTAAGACCAAAGCATATTTTAGTGGATTCCCGCCACCATTTCATTTCAGGAGGATTGTGTGCGTTAGCCACATAAAAAACACATTCTGCATGCCCCAAAGATGAAGCTGAGAACAATCGTTTAGAGATCAGGGCACAATGAGCTTTTTCTAAGCTTACAGAGTTAAAACACAAGCTTCTGAATGATCTCCCTGGGATGTGTTTAATCCCAGAGAAGTGACAGATTAGTGGCAGAAAACTACTTGGGATAATAGGAAAGTTTTCAAAATAAAAGCACAAGGTCAGGGAGGGTAACCATCAGAATGAAAGATGCTCTAGTTTACGTTCTCACGCTGATGCAGCCAGGGGTGACATTGAATGACCACACACCCAGTCCCTCTTTCTTAACCCAGCAGACTCTCTGGTCACTCGCAGAGTGAAGGCAATAAGACACATCTTCATCTAAAAATGCAACAAATGCCTTAGAACCTATAGTTGTTCAGACAACTGATGTGTCTTTTCCCTCAATTCCCTCTGTAGCAGAAGAGTTTTTGTAACTTTTCTTTCAAACATTACCTTTCCCGTATGAACTTCTTTTCTTTCAAAATTCTTTCATTAACAATTTCATCGTTTCTATACTTCCTTGTTTTCCTATTCATGTCTTTGTTTTGTTTTTTTTTGTTGTTGTTGTTGTTTTCATTTTTATTTATTTACTTTACAATATTGCATTGGTTTTGTCATACATTGACATGAATCCACCATGAGTGTACACGTGTTCCCAATCCTGAACCCCCTTCCTACTTCCCTCCCCATCCCATCCCTCTGGGTCATCCCAGTGCACCAGCCCCAAGCACCCTGTATCATGCATCGAACCTGGACTGGCGATTCATTTCACATATGATATTTTACATATTTCAATGCCATTCTCCCATATCATCCCACCCTCGCCTTCTCCCACAGAGTCCAAAAGACTGTTCTCTTTTGCTGTCTTGCATACGGGGTTATTGTTACCATCTTTCTAAATTCCATGTATATGCGTTAGTATACTGTATTGTTGTTTTTCTTTCTGACTTACTTCACTCTGTATAATAGGCTCCAGTTTCATCCACCTCATTAGAACTGATTCAGATGTATTCTTTTTAATGGCTGAGTAATATTCCATTGTGTATATGTACCACAGCTTTCTTATCCATTCATCTGCTGATGGACATCTAGGTTGCTTCCATGTCCTGGCTATTATAAACAATACTGCAGTGAACATTGGGGTACATGTGTCTCTTTCAATTCTGGTTTCCTTGGTGTGTATGCCCAGCAGTGGGATTGCTGGGTCATGTCTTTGAATGTATTTCCGTGTCATCAGATGATTTAGAGATCATCTTCCCTTGGTAACTCCTATGCTTTCACAGAGCCTCTGCTCTCTGACATGCACAGACAGTGCCGCTGACACCAGAGTCTCCTCACACCTCCACTCCTGCACAGTTAGGGGGCACAGTCTAGGTGGGGAGGTAAAGCTTAACTTCCGTGGTTCTTCTAACCTGCTTTTGACTGTTCTTTCTGTTCTTTTGTGTTCCATTTGTTAAGTTATGATACTGAACTGACCATTCTTCTCATTGTTATACCTGAGCCTAGAAGAATCAAAAAATCTCTTAAATTCTCTTTTTCTCTATCAAAGCTTAATGTAATAGGAAGAAAGGCTCTCAGTATTTTCATACAGAATGTCTGGTTTTCAAAGATAAATATAGGCTCTACAATAATAGGAAATAGACTGAGAGGACATGGCATTACTATTAATTTTCACCCAGAACCAGAAGTGACTACATATTTCTTCACAGGTGCCTTCTGTTGGCAAAAAAACTTTTCCAGCTTTATCCTTTCATTCAAGACACAGCGTATTTCAAGTGTCTCAGCTCAAAGTAACAGTAGACTCACCACCCTCTTCTCCCCTACTCCCTTCTATGAGCTGATAGATAACACACCATCTTTTTAACCCTGTAGTTTGAGAAAAATCATTACTAGCCATTCCCTCATTTGCTCTGCACTTTCCCTAATCCAGGCCCTTGGTCAGTGTTAGAAGGACAAGCTAACCTTCCTTCCCATGTTAGCCCTCCTTCCAGGACTCAAACTCAATGCTGGTGGAAGTTACAAAAGCATAACTAAAATGCAGTAAATCACGTGATGCAATAAGGCTACAGACAACGTCTGTGGGACAGCTCATCCTCTGAGAGGGGAATCAAGATAAAGAGCTTGTACACTGAGAACAAAGAAAGACAATGAGATTCTAGACTTAAAGACCTCCATCAGCAAAAACACAGACATTAACAGGGCTAGCACACGAGAAACCTACAAAAAGTGGGTTTGGGTTACCCACACATAACCTCTGTCACAAAAATTCCTTGACACATCCCTCATTCTAACGTTAAGGCTTTCTCTCAGTCCACATCACTAAATTAACATTCTCACTGCTGTGCCACAAGACCCTATCAACTTCTATCCATACCTCAATCTGACATCCTTTCAATCTATCATGTTTAGTAGATGTTTCTTAGTGTGTTTCAAATAATGGAAATAATGATAAAATAGTAAGCATTGCCTAACTTCTATAAATCATAATAAAAACTTCCAATTGAAAATAATTATTTTGAAAAATTTGCAAACTGAAAATTGAAAAATTTGACATGAAGTTAAGGGAAACTATTCAAGCAGTCATAATAACAAAAGATTGTGCAAAACTTCCTCATAAAGATAATTTTAATTAATCTGTTTAGAGATCCCTGGTTGGTATGGGACAGATTTTGTAATCCTTTGATATTTTTGCTATCCAGTTTTTGAAGCATCATATAGATCACAAGCATTCCATATCTAAAGTAGGGGGAGAGGTGCTTTTTAAACCCTGCACACACATTCTAATTCTTTTCATTCTTGAATAGCTCACTGCAGGGGCTAAACAACTCATCAAGGTTAACCATTCTTCTTGCCGCCTTCAAAAATGACATTCTCAGAAGAATTGTGCAACCAAGTCAGATACTGTGGGCACATTTAATTAACTAAATGTCAGAGACCAAAGTGGCTACAAAAAGAGGAAAAACAGGATAGGGCACAACCTTGAGACACTTGTTGTTAAATGATTTTAAAGGACTGTTCAACTGGGCAGCACACTTGTAGTCCAAAGAGCAAGTTAAGAAATTCATGAATATTTCTATAAATAACTTAATTCAATTCTCCTATAATTATCTCATATTGGGATAATATGAATGGTTAAAAAATGAAGAGGGAAACTGTTACTCTTTTTTTCTGCCTCTATTTTTCTCTCAAATGTAAAGTTGTATATTTAGCTGATCCTACCTTCAGAAAAATTGCTAGATCAATCAGCTATTGAGTAACCAACACCACATACTCAGATTCTACAAATAGGGTGACCCATTCTTCAAACACTTATAGACCTCCTTCACCTCCCTAACTGAATATGACCATGAAAACCTGGACTGCTTTGGGGGGTAGGAGGGGAGAAATATTTCCAACATATTCTTCACTGGGCAAGTACACCTTAACCTTGGAACTAAAGATCTCCATTTGTTTCTACCCTGCTTCTTTTTTTCTCTTGGTCACTCTACTTACTTCTGAGCAGCCACTGCATTCTAGGAACCATGATTCATTTGATAAAGCCCATGCCTCATATTCATCTGTCTGCCCAAGCTTGGATGGAGAGTGTCTGCTGGTGGTGGGACAATGCTAACTCTGTTCCAACTCTGCCATACTGAGCCATACCCCTCCCATGAGATTTCCTCAGAGCTTTCCAAAATCCGACCTCTTCCTGACATCTAGAACCCTCTGCTACCTTCAACCCCCTAGAAAAATGTAGCCATAGATAGGACCAGAGATCATGGCATAAATAATTTCACATAATTCCATCTGAATTCCTTTCCTTGTGAGTAGAAATCATGTATCAGAAACTCAACCTTATCCACATTTCTTGCTTGTTACTCTATTGTTTCAAATCTATTTCTACTATTAATAGAATTCTTTCCTTTTTATTGACAAAAAGAATATATCTACCCTTTTAAATCTTGAGATGGAGTCTGCTCTTTCCATGTGTCTCCCCCATCCTCTCTTTCTTGTCTAATCATGCCCAATATGCTGGCTATTCTGATGGAACTCCTCTATGACCAGCTGGATTCCCCATGTTTCTCTGATTGTATGCCTTGGGATATGAGGTCATAATTCCTATCCAGTCAGTAATGCATCTATTAATAAAGCCTGTCCTAGAAAGATGAAGCCATCATGAAAGGAGTTTGGAGTGAACAGCAAACATGATTAAGGTTCCTATGGTATTGATTTATGAGAGAATCATAGGGCAAACTAAGCACTCAAAAGAAATTTAACTGCTTATGTTGATATACAACAATAAGTAAACAGAATTATGCTTTTATTAGTTTGGTATGAAGGCTCTCTTCGTTCAGGTTCCCATGGAAATGAACCCTCAGACAAAAATTTGAGGGCATGTATTTGATTTCGGAGGGAGCCCTGGCAAACCAGGGAAGTGACAGAAGGAAGTAGAAGCAACCAATATGAGGGACGTCCTCAAGGAGTCACCCCCAGAGGAAAGTGGGGCTCAGTTCAGCTGAAGAACAACAGAAGTCAGTCTAGGCCACTGGTTCAGAGTTACCCAGTTGGGGAGGAGGAGTGCACGGAAACTGGGACAGCCACGAACCAACTCCCTTTGGTCACTAATTCTCCATGGCTTCTGGCTGCTTTTCCAGCAGGGAGAATGGGCCCTGTGCACTGGCCATCAGGTCACTAGGCACTGTAACCACACCTCTGAGGCCCAAGGACATGGCTGGGGGTCCAGTGCCTCCTTCAAAGGCTTTCATTCTTAACTCCTTTATTGATCAAAATTCTTATATGAAGCTTAATTGTCAAAACCACAGTTTAAAAATAAGCCAATGTGGGCCAAATCATTCAGAAACCTCATCAGAAAAGATATTCATATAATAAAATAAATATATGAAAAGATGCTCCATATAATATGTCATTAGGAAAATGCAAATTAAAATGAAATACCACTACATGCTTATTAGTATAGCTAAAATCCAGGGCACAACACCACCAAATGCTGGTGAGAAGACAATGCGGTGGTTTCTTACAAAACTAAATATAGTCTCACTATATGATACAGCCACTATGCTCCCTGGCAATTACCCAAAGGAACTGAAAACTTATCTCCACACAAACACCTACACATGGATGTTTACAGCAGCTTTAATCATAATTACCCAAACCTGGAAGCAACCAAGATGTCCTTCAGTAGGTAAATGGATAAATAAGCGGCAGTACATCCAGACAATGAATATTATTCAGCACTAATAATAAATGAGCCTTCAGTCCAAGAAAAGACATTGTATGGATGCTGAGTCTACTTCCTTGGCACAGTGGCTTGTGTGGAAAAGGTGATCAACAGGCACTTACTAACGGACAAGTGAGTGAGTAAGTAAATGAATGAATTCTCAATGAGTCAATAGGAAAATCTTAAAAAGCAGGAAAAAAAAGGGGGGGAGAGGTTAAATTTATCCAGTTTTACTACTTTTAAACAGTGGTAAATGTGCAGCCAATGTATTAATGATCTAAGAAAGAGGGAATAAATAGTGACAGGAAAGTTATAAATCTTCAATCAGAAATGAATGTGCTGAATAATATATTGCCTAGAAAGAGGATAAGAAAAGAAGCATGAATGGATAACAATGGTGATGGACGACACCAGTGAGGAGATAAACACCTTGGTCCATGGAGAACTGACCAGGACCAAGATAACAGGCTGTAAGCAGAAAGGGGGTGGGGGGGTGCTTCTGGACCAGAGTGGGGAACCACTGAAAACAAAACAGCATAGGCTTCATAACTAAAACACTGAAGCTGAAAATGATCCAGCATTTAGAAGAAAGTTGGCTGTAGTGATCTTTCCACAGAGGATACAGACACTCATGACCACTCTGGTTGGATCCTGAACTAGCCTGTGGACAAGACTGGGGTTTCTGCCTCTCCATGCATGGACTCACTGCTCACAGGACCCGCCTAGACTGTAGATACCATTGTGATTATCACCAAGTATTGTGGGAAAGTGGTAGAACTCTGACCTAATACAAAAGAAAAACATAGAGTAACTAAGGAAAAATAATCTTTCCTTTAATGAATTTTGGGGAAAAAAGTCTTTCAACTTGATAGAATAAATATTTTCTCTGTAAATTTTGAATACCATTGTCTGTACACTTAACACCATATTTTTGAACATATTATAGCTATATTAAACCACATTCAGATTCCTCAGGAAAAGTGTTATTATTTACTTTTTCTAGTTTAACAATGTCTTCAATTTGTCAGTAGCTTGTAGGAACAGCTTAGGAGAGGCACTTAAGCATGTCAACAAGCATAATACATTTATACCCGTTTAAAAATGGTTCAAGATATTAGCTAGCGAAACAAAAGCTGCAGCAGGATTAAAGAATTAATTAAACTTTACAAATAGAGCTACAAGTAGATGTGGAATTGCTGTAAGTGTGAAAAACAGTATCTTCAGAACTCAATTGCTTCTAACCAAAAAAAGAAAAAGTGAGTTATCACCTTAAACCAAAGAAGTAATAATCGAAGAATGGTAAGGGGACAAAGAACCAAGAGATCTCATAAGAATGAGTAACAAGTACTGCATAGCACATACATGTACAGATATAAACAACAAACAGCTACTGTATACAGTCAACACTTAGAGTAATTTGGCAAAATGAAGGCAATTTAGCTAGAAATATGGATAATTGAAATTTTAGTAATAATTGTATTCATATAATGGAGATGCATATGACCTTAATCTAGAAGCTCTCAAACACAAACCAAAAAATGAATGGATATTTTGTATAGTTTCAATAAAGTTATGAAGTAAAACTGCAATAACAAATCTCTCTTAAAGTGTACCTGAAGGCAATGATATATTGGTATATATCCCTATGCTCAAAAATAATCATGGAAGAAGGAGACTGAAGCTCTCTTTGCTTTTGTTACCAGAATCCTCAAATACAGACAGTAGTGGAATTAATCTACTGTTTCATCTATGGCTTGAACAGTGCACCCTAAAGAAGCATTTCACAAGCCAACATCCTTCCATCCCTCTCGGGAAGTGTTTTGATTACTCTGCTTTATATATCTGTTAACTGGGACGTAATAAAAACGCTCTCGACTCATCTCCTCCCTGGAGACATGATGTGAGCAGAGCTGACGTTGCAGACACTGAGAGCTGTAATTTGGGTCAGCAAGTTGGAGGTATGAGACAGAACTTGACACTAGGAGAAGACTCTCAAACTGATGTGACGGAATGACCACTTATAAAGAGAAAAGGGAAACAGTAACAGCACTCCTTAGTTCCTACCACGAGAGCTGACCAACACTACCTAACATTCTCTAATTATGTTTAGTAACTATGCAATATAAAGTAATCGATTATCTGATATTGCTACCTGACATGGTCTACTGAACATATCGACAACAAAATGTTACTCAGTATTGTCTACTGGGCACAACGCTAATGAACATTGCCACGGGGTTGTTCAAAAATGAGCCCATGGCGTTTCATCCACTTGCAGCCAGAACAGGGGTTCAGCTTGTTCTTAGTACCCCACAAGAGAGCTCTGAGCTGTGGATGATGCAATCCATACGCCACCACCTTCCCCTTCACTCTGTATGAATGACTTTGAAACCTATATTCAAACTTTGTCATGACATGCTTTGATTTTTTTTCTTGTACAGAAGAGTCTTTTACATGTTAACTTCCCATCTTCCCATGACAATTAAGTTACCACTGCTCTGTACTAAGTCTCTTTTATTTATTATATTGAATCAAAGTCCTGGATAATGGTGACAAAAAAAATGCATCATCTTTCAACAGCATTGCAAAAGACATGGGCTGCACATGTATAACAGTGAGAAACTTGATATGTAATGTCTGATGAACACATAATACATGATAACAGACATTGCTGATTCTTTACAGTTTTGGGGTTCACTCTTTTCTGCATCTGACTGGGGGTCTGGATGTGGACCAAGCCATCATCTGAGCCTCTGGCCACATACCTAACTACATATGCTAACCTGAATAGGGATTAGAAAATACAAGTAGAATTGAGACGGATGGTCAGGGCTGGACTCCTCTCAGGTACAGCATGTCTTCAAGGACCGCACACAGTAATGGTCCTGAGCAAAGAAAAGTCTAGCCTGACTGTGATGCTACCCATGCCCTATAAATTACAGGAGACTGGGTGATGCCGTGTACAGCCATGTTCAAAACTGAGAGTAGAGGCGAGTCCACCACCTTTGCTCTTCAAAGTGAGGGCAGGGTGAAATGCAAATGTGAACTCATTTTACTCATTTTTTTTTTAACGTTTTGGAGTTAGGAAACCCAGCTCTAGGCTTCTCTTTTAGTGAGTATGAAAAGAGGAAGAGACTGTTTTTCTCCTCACTTAAAAAGTAATTTCTAGACTGCCATAGTGAAGAGAGAGAGAAAGAGAAAGCTTGGCACGGGTGCCCCTTGGTTGTCCAGTGGTTAGGATTCGGTGCTTTTACTTGTGGTGGCCTGGGTTCAGCCCCTGGTCAGAGAACATCCTGCAAGCCATGTGACATGGTCAAAAAAAAAAACGAGTGAGAGAGAGATCTTGGCATTAAGACAATAATGAAGTGGCAGGAAATTCCGTGTCCAGTCTCAAGACTGACCATAGAATCTGAAATGGTGGACTTAAGGCTTTCTCTGTAGATGGCAGGCACAACCAACTCACTGGCTGATGGGACATCCCTCTTACAGCCCCAATATTCCTTAGCTAATCCTTGGTGTCATCTTGAAACAAGCACAAAATGACACCTTGAAAGAATGGATATAAGTTCTAGAAAACTGACTAGAACTGGAGCATGTCTATTTTCTTGAGTATTTCTTTCTACTTTTCTGCCTATAATCAGTTCAGTTCAGTCATTCAGTCATGTCTGACTCTTTGGAACCCCATGAACAGTAGCACACCAGGCCTCCCTGTCCATCACCAACTCCCGGAGTTTACCCAAACTCATGTCCATTGAGTTGTTAATACCATCCAACCATCTCATCCTCTGTCGTCCTCTTCTCCTCCCTCCCTCAATCTTTCCCAGCATCAGGATCTTTTCAAATGAGTCAGCTCTTCACATGAGGTGGCCAAAGTATTGGCGTTTCAGCTTCAACATCAGTCCTTCCAATGAACACCCAGGACTGACCTCCTTTAGGATGGACTGGTTGGATCTCCTTGCAGTCCAAGGGACTCTCAAGAGTCCTCTCCAACACCACAGTTTCTGCCTATAATACTAATCTCTTTATTTATTAAATTTGGGAGAGTTCAGTGATACCAGTTGTACACACTTCCCTGAGGCAGGGATTGCATCATTTGTTATTCTTGGTGCTACGAAGGACGCACTAACTGCATATATCAAAATACCATCATGTGGGCCTTAGGAAGCACCACTCTGAACAAAGCCAGTGGAGGTGATGGAATTCCAGTTGAACTATTTCAAATCCTAAAAGATGATGTCATTAAAATGCTCCACTCAAAATGTCAGCAAATTTGGAAAACTCAACAGTGGACATAAGACTGGAAAAGGTCAGTTTTCATTCCAATTCCAAAGAAGGGCAATGCCAAAGAATGTTCAGACTACCACACAATTGCACTCATCTCATATGCTAGCAAAGTAATGCTCAAAATTCTCCAAGCCAGACTTCAACAGTATGTGCCTAGAAATCACAGATGTTCAAGTTGAATTTAAAAAAGGCAGAGGAAACAGAGATCAAATTGCCAATATCCATTGGATCATAGAAAAAGCAAAAGAATTTTAAAAAATCTACTTTTGCTTTACTGATTACACCAAAGACTTTGACTATGTTCAGTTCAGTTCAGTTCAGTCGCTCAGTCGTGTCCAACTCTGCGACCCCATGAATCGCAGCACGCCAGGCCTCCCTGTCCATCACCATCTCCCGGAGTTCACTCAAACTCACGTCCATCGAGTTGGTGATGCCATCCAGCCATCTCATCCTCGGTTGTCCCCTTCTCCTCCTGCCCTCAATCCCACCCAGCATCAGAGTCTTTTCCAATGTGTCAGCTCTTCGCATGAGGTGGCCGAAGTATTGGAGTTTCAGCTTTAGCATCATTCCTTCCAAAGAACACCCAGGGCTGATCTCCTTTAGAATGGACTGGTTGGATCTCCTTGCAGTCCAAGGGACTCTCAAGAGTCTTCTCCAACACCACAGTTCAAAAGCAGCAATTCTTCGGCACTCAGCTTTCTTCACAGTCCAACTCTTGCATCCATACATGACCACTGGAGAAACCATAGCCTTGACTAGACGGACATTTGTTGGCAAAGTACTGTCTCTGCTTTTCAACATGATAACTAGGTTGGTCATAACTTTTCTTCCAAGGAGTAAGCGTCTTTTAATTTCATGGCTGCAATCACCATCTGCAGTGATTTTGGAGCCCAAAAAAATAAAGTCTGACACTGTTTCCACTGTTTCCCCATCTATTTCCCATGAAGTGATGGAACCAGATGCCATGATCTTCATTTTCTGAATGCTGAGCTTTAAGCCAACTTTTTCACTCTCCTCTTTCACCTTCATCAAGAGGTTTTTTAGTTCCTCTTCACTTACTGCCATAAGGGTGGTGTCATCTGCATATCTGAGGTTATTGATATTTCTCCTGGCAATCTTGATTCCAGCTTGTGCTTCTTCCAGCCCAGCATTTCTCATGATGTACTCTGCATATAAGTTAAAACTGTGTAGATCACAACAAATTGTGGAAAACTTCAAGAGATGGTAACACCAGATCACCTTACCTGCCTCCTGAGAAATCTGTATGCAGGTCAAGAAGTAACAGTTAGAATTGGACATGGAACAACAGACTGGTTCCAAATAGGGAAAGGAATATGTCAAGGCTGTATATTGTCACCTTGCTTATTTAACTTACATGCAGAGCACATCATGTGAAATACAAGACTAGATGAAGCACAAGCTGGAATCAAGACTGCCAGGAGAAATATCAATACCCTCAGATATGCAGATTATACCACCCTTATGGCATAAAGTAAAGAACTAAAGAGCCTCTTGATGAAAGTGAAAGAGGAGAGTGAAAAGTTGGCTTAAAGCTCAACATTCAGAAAATGAAGATCATGGCATCTGGTCCCATCACTTCATGGCAAATAGATGGGAAAACAATGGAAACAGACTTTATTTGGGGGGCTCCAATATCACTGCAGATGGTGATTGCAGCCATGAAATTAAAAGACATTTGCTCCTTGGAAGAAAAGTTATGTCAACCTAGACAGCATATTAAAAAGCAGACATCACTTTGCCAATAAAGGTCCATCTAGCCAAAGCTGTGGTTTTTCCAATAGTCATGTATGGATGTGAGAATTGGACTATAAAGAAAGCTGAATGTGGAAGAATTGATGCTTTTGAACTGTGGTGTTGGAGAAGACTCTTGTGAGTCCCATGGACTGCAAGGAGATCAAACTAGTCCATCCTAAAGGAAATCAGTCCTGAAAATTCATTGGAAGGACTGATTCTGAAGCTCAAACTCCAATACTTTGGTCACTTAATGCAAGGAACTGACTCATTGGAAAAGACCCTGATGCTGGAAAAGATTGAAGGCGGGAGGGGACGACACAGGATGAGATGATTGGATGGCATCACCAACTCAATGGACATGAGTTTGAGGAAGCTCCAGGAGTTGGTGATGGACAGGGCAGCCTGGCACGTTATAGTCGATGGGATTGCAAAAAGTCGGACTGAGCAATGAACTGAACTGAACTGTGTGGGCTGAATACTATTAACACTTCACTGGGATTCACTGCTATACAAAGCAAGTAAATAAATATTTAATAAGAAACCCTTTTACATTTAAAAATAATAGATTCACTGAACTCTAAAGATCAGCTTGAATTAGTTAAGCAAAAGCCATAATCATTAGTCAGAAGAGAAATTAATTACTAATGTCCCTTTTAGTTGTATAATAAACTCAGTGTTTGGAGATTAACTTCTTCTTAACCTGGACTCTGCTAATCTCACATGAGTCTCAGAGCTCACCTAACGTCATGTTGTTTCTATGATCCCTTCTTAACTCAGAGGGTCCCCGTACAGTGAGAACTCTGAAAATCAAGGCGACTCCACAGCAACCTAAGCTGTGAGCTTCAGCAGATGATGTTGGAATCATTATAACCATGCCTGTGTGAATTGCTTATTACATCTGATTAAATAAAATTAACATGTTCCTCCACCCTATTTTGCCACAAGCACAGGTACAAGGTAAAGCTAAACTGATAAGGAACATAACTGGGCTTTGTTTTGGTTGTGTGTATTCTTTGCAGCCCAGGGAATTCTGAAGGCAAACACAGAACTCAAGACCTGAGTTGGACTGGATCTCCTATATTTAAGGACTATAACTTTTAAGTGCTAATTTTCCATTAATGATGACATTAGTGACCTGCATAGGTGTCTTTTGCTGGGGAAATCATGCTTCATTAGACATGGCTCTCTGATCTCTGCAGTCGAAGAGTTACATCCTCTAAGGGGATCTGAACAGTGAGCCTTCCCTTACTTGGTCATTAATAGTACAAAGAAAATATCTACTGCTGACTGAAAAGAAGCAATTGTTACCCATTTGTAAGCAATAAAGTTATGGATCCCCAATGCCAAGAAACTATGACAGGACAGGAAGAAAACAGCTTGCCCTTCCTCTTCGAAGTGCTACAGTCCTGATAATAAGGACTGCCATTTCACTTGCAACCTTCATTTTGTCTCTGCGTTGTCCCTGTTCGTTCTGCATAGAGGCAGTTATTTCAGAATTAGGGGAGGAGCGTAGAGTGAGGTTAGTGGGGTGGCAGGGAGAGGGGGGCGGCGGGGGGGGGGGGCAAGCTAGAGAAACAAAAGCAAAAAGCTGGGTTAGTCTTTTTACTAATTACTTCCTGTCCCTTTGTTCCTTCTTCAAATGCTAGTTAACTTTCTACCCTTTTCAGAAGCGCCCTCTTCATACACTTCAGATTTCCCAGTTCTTCTTGCAGAGAGGCATTATTTAATTTATGTGTGCTATCAGCTCTCTTATTACGCGTTAGTTCTACAAAGGGCTTCTGGCCTTTGGAAGAAAAGGATATGTTATACTCGAGTGTTAGTCACTGCTATGATGGCTTTTATCAAGTAGTCAGAAGGTGCTGCCACTAATATTTTTGGCAAATTGTCTAAAGGTATATTTCCCAATCGCTCCCTCAGGGGGGTCAAAGAGCCAACCTCTGTTTTGATGCATTGTACGCTCAATATTCTATAAAGTAAAAGGAGACAGGAAGCTTATTATTTAGCCAAAAAAAGGGGGGGGGAGTATGAAACTAATTAAGATTCAAATTCATACATTCAGGCCTATCCTAATTTTTACAGTTTTGAATAAAATATTAAAATTTCTGTCACACACTGACAAGTAAGAAATCTATCAATACAGGAGGCATCAGTTAGAAGGCTGTAGTATTGCTTTCAATTCTCCAGAATTATGAGTAAACTTGTGGTTCAAACACCGGCAGTAGCATTGACTTGGCTTCACAAGGCACTGGCGATGTGACTCTGAAATCAATCCCCTATAAACCGAATGTTCTCTAGATTCCATGGGAAATTTCTGAATGGATTTAACTTTCCGGGGAAAGTATCTAGGTTCTCTGTACGACTTACTGGAGAACACTACTCAAAGTAAAATGAGCCAATGTCTCAACTCACCTGACATTCACTCACAGCCCACCCCTACTACCCCCCGGCCTCAAAGCAGGCTTGCTCTGTGCTCCTTTTGCCCTTTCCCTGTCCATTCCCCCAATAAAGTGACCCTCACTCTATATTGAAGATGCTGAAGCTGGCAGGACAGAGCCAGCAGCAAAAGTAGCATCTCTGAACATACCCTGGTATCCTCAGATACCATGGAACTTGAATATACTCATCTGAATAATCCTATCATCTCATTCTCTCAGGCCTTTCCCCATTTTTACACACACCATTTGCTTCTAAAAATATAACCAAAGAGAAATCAGAAATCAATGTTATACTGTCTTAAGTGTGAAAACAGAAAGGTAATATTGTATCTTGTTTCTAAACCAAGCATAAGGGAGTAACTTGGCAAAAGGAATAAAATTTAGTGGGTGGGCTGGAGAAATAAAAAATAAAATAAAATAAAATGAGCTGCATATGGCAGTGGCGGTAGCTGGTGCCAATAACTGACTCATCCCAGTCTGCACTCATTATGTGCTCAAGCACTCCCCCGTGCAGGCAGCTTAATGAACACAGAAGCCCCCAACTGCGCGAGCCTCGGAGCAGCAATAAAGAGGCCATGCACAGGACAGTCAGTGGACCGAGGCTCCGATTTGCACACACTCTAAGAAATTATTTGATGAGGGACGTTAATCTCCTTACATAGTTTATAATTAGAGCTGCACTATAGTTCCACCTTACTCAGTGTTTTGGAAAGGCTTTCAAATTTAGGTTATGAGTTTTATTGTGGGCATATTATTAACTTTGAACTATTGCTACACCGAGCTTAATGTAAATAACTTCCAGGGGACTAGGCTTCTGTCTTCCAAGCACAGCATTTTGCTCTTTCTAATCTAGTAGAAGTTTTTGAAGCAATGCAGATTTGCTGTAAAGTCTCACTCCTTTTCTCTGTAATTAAAAATAGGGGAATGTACAACTTATTTTGTGGACTACAGTCATGAACTCTAGTGGGTCCCCAAAATCGCCAACCCTTGTGCTAGAACCCTGGGTCAGTCCATTCACTCTCCCAAAGTCTGGAGGCCTCCCCACTCACCCAGAAGAGCCGACCATGCTTCTGTAGGCAGCCTACCCTGCCATGTGTGGTCAGGCTCATGTCCCCTCTCACCTGTTAGAGGCTATCACCCAGAAGTTCTCCTAAAGCATCAAGTTTTTTATATTTTAAATTTATTTTTCTAGTTTATTCCCTTCTTTGTTTCCTTTATGCTGGCTAACTATTACTCCATTTATTACTCTTTTTTTTTTTTTTTGTCGTAAAACTTCTGCACAGTGTTGTGTTTCTCCTTCTAAATCCCATTTCTCTCCCCCTTGCTCTTTCAAATCCACTTCACTCTGTAATCTTCTGTCCCCTCCCCTGAATTCCGTTGAGTTTACTGTTGTTCAGTTTCCTTATGGCCTCTATACTGCTAAGTTGAATGATAACCGCTCTATCTTCAACTTAGAAAAATAACTGGCCATTTTATCTTCCTTAAATCATTTTATTTACTTAGTCCCCAAGTCACAAAAATTTCTTAGCTTTCCTTGGTGGTTGATTAATACTGAGCCGAGGTATCTAAATTGGAAACGTATTTGCTGAAATCCCTTCCTCACGGTACGACCACTTGGCCACATGAGATATTGGGGGGCAGGTCTGGGAGAAGGCAGTAAAGCAGTGCTCAGACCTGTTTTACGTTGAGAAGGCTGGTGCAGGGACACAAGGCACCACGGTCAATCTCTGCTCACCTGCAGGAAGGGAGCCTATCGCTCCTGTCTCCTATCAGGTCTCCTTCAGGCCCCAGGAGCAGTGCACCCCAGACACGGGAGCAACCGCCACACAGAACTTGTTTAACCAGCTCCCAGGAGTGATAAAATCAAATCCCCACGATAAATTCCATATTCTGTACCACTGGTAGGTCTAAATGTAGATCCAACCAAGATTCAGACCTAGAGATGGAGGTGGAGAACTAGACCTAAAGATGGAGGTGGAAATTGATTGAAATAAAATGAGTAACCCACCTCTCATACCTATGGGGATAATTAGGAAAAATTAGTTATTAATAATATTTTAGCACTTTTAGAAATTTACTGTTTTTAATTATTCAATAAAAGGCCCACAGGGCCTCCATAAAATTCATGGTATCGACCAAACTTTCTGGGGTATGAGGGTGGTGGGAATGCAATTCTACTTTAAAAAATTCACAAATGGATCCTGGCATTCTATGTGGGTTACATAGTTTTAAACAGATTGATGTTTTAATCGTAGAAATGGTTATTTTTTTTAATACATGTAGACTAACATTCTTCAAAATTCCATAGCAGGATCATAAATTTGACTTTAGCTATCTTAAGAATATTCATTTTATTAATATCTCATTATGACTTAATAACCCTAGTTAGCATTTGCTTAATATATTATCCATGTTCTGCTTTCTTAGGATCCCCAAGAACAAAGCCATATTTAAATAGTTTCCATTGTATTTGGAACAGTATAGAAATATTGTTTAACCTTGAAAACTTCAAATTTAAGAAAAACCTTCATCATTTTGAAAGCAGTTTAAGACTATCTGATGGCAATGTGGATCACCACAAACTGTGGAAAATTCTTAAAGAGATGGGAATACCAGACCTCCTGACCTGCCTCCTGAGAAATATGTATGCAGGTCAGGAAGCAACAGTTAGAACTGGACGTGGAACAACAGACGGGTTCCAAATAGGGAAAGGAGTATGTCAAGGCTGTATATTGTCACTCTGCTTATTTAACTTATATGCAGATACATCATGAGAAATGCTGGGCTTGATGAAGCACAAGCTGGAATCAAGAATGCCGAGAGAAATATCAATAACTTCATATATGTAGATGACACCACTCTTATGGCAGAAAGTGAAGAAGAACCAAAGAGCCTCTTGATGAAAGTGAAAGAGGAGAGTGATAAACTTGGCTTAAAACTCAACATTCAGAAAACTAAGATCATGCATCCGGCCCCAAAGACTTCATGGCAGATAGATGGGGAAACAGTGAAAATAGTCAGACTTCATTTGGGGGGGGCTCCAAAATCACTGCAGATGGTGACTGCAGCCATGAAATTAAAAGAAGCTTACTCCTTGGAAGAAAAGCTATGACCAACCTAGATAGCATATTAAAAAGCAGAGACATTACTTTGTCAACAAAGGTCCATCTGGTCAATGCTATGGTTTTTCCAGTAGTCATATGGATGTGAGAATTGGACTATAAAGAAAGCTGAGGAGGCGGTCCTAAGATGGCAGAGGAATAGGACGGGAAGACCACTTTCTCCCTCACAAATTCCTCAAAAGAACATTTCAACGCTGAGCAAACTCCACAAAACAACCTCTGAATGCAGGCAGAGGAAATCAGGCAACCAGAAAAGCAGATCATTGTCTTCAAAAACAGATGGAGAAGTCGAAAGACCACTGTAAAAATAAAACCGAAAACCAGAAGCAGGAGGCTTAAAAGCCTGAGAACATCAGAGAACTCCTGAATTCAGGGAACATTAAGCAATAGGAGCTCATCAAACGCCTCCATACCTACACTGAAACAAAGCTCCACCCAAGGGCCAAAAAGTTCCAGAGCAAGACATACCACACAAATTCTCCAGCAACACAGGAACACACCCCTGAGCTTCAATATACAGGCAGCTCAAAGTTACTCCAAAACTTTAGACGTCTCATAACCCATTACTGGTCACTCCACTGCACTCCAGAGAGAAGAAACCCAGCTCCACCCACCAGATCTCCAACACAAGCCTCCCTAACCAGGAAACCTTGACAAGCCACTGATACAACCCCACCCACAGTGACGAAGCTCCACAATAAAGAGAACTCCACAAATTACCAGAATATAAAAAGGCCATCCCAAACGCAGCAATATAACCAAGATGAAGAGACAGAGGAATACTCAGCAGGTAAAGGAACAGGAGAAATGCCCACCAAACCAAACAAAAGAGGAAGAGATAGGGAATCTACCTGAGAAAGAATTCTGAATATTGATAGTGAAAATGATCCAAAATCTTGAAATCAAAATGGAATCACAGATAAATAGCCTAGAGACAAGGATTGAGAAGATGCAAGAAAGGTTTAACAAGGACCCAGAAGAAATAAAAAAGAGTCAATATACAATGAATAACACAATAAATGAGATCAGAAACACTCAGGAGGCAACAAATAGTAGAATAACGGAGGCAGAAGATAGGATTAGTGAAATAGAAGATAGAATGGTAGAAATAAATGAATCAGAGAGGAAAAAAGGAAAACGAATTAAAAGAAATGAGGACAATCTCAGAGACCTCCAGGACAATATGAAACGCTCCAACATTCGAATTATAGGAGTCCCAGAAGAAGAAGACAAAAAGAAAGACCATGAGAAAATCCTTGAGGAGATAATAGTTGAAAACTTCCCTAAAATGGGGAAGGAAATAATCACCCAAGTCCAAGAAACCCAGAGAGTTCCAAATAGGATAAACCCAAGGAGAAACACCCCAAGACACATATTAATCAAATTAACAAAGATCAAACACAAAGAACAACTATTAAAAGCAGCAAGGGAAAAACAACAAATAACACACAAGGGGATTCCCATAAGGATAACAGCTGATCTCGCAATAGAAACTCTTCAGGCCAGGAGGGAATGGCAAGACATACTTAAAGTGATGAAAGAAAATAACCTACAGCCCAGATTACTGTACCCAGCAAGGATCTCATTCAAATACGAAGGAGAAATCAAAAGCTTTACAGACAAGCAAAAGCTGAGAGAATTCAGCACCACCAAACCAACTCTCCAACAAATTCTAAAGGATATTCTCTAGACAGGAATCACAAAAAGGGAGTATAAACCCAAACCCAAAATAATAAAGTAAATGGTAACGGGATCATACTTATCAATAATTACCTTAAACATAAATGGATTGAATGCCCCAACCAAAAGGCAAAGACTGGCCGAATGGATACAAAAACAAGAACCCTCTATATGCTGCTTAAAAGAGACCCACCTCAAAACAAGGGACACATACAGACTGAAAGTGAAGCGTTGGAAAAAGATATTCCACGCAAATAGAGACCAAAAGAAAGCAGGAGTGGCAATACTCATATCTGATAAAATAGACTTTAAAACAAAGGCTATGAAAAGAGACAAAGAAGGCCACTACATAATGATCAAAGGATCAATCCAAGAAGAAGATATAACAATTATAAATATATATGCACCCAATATAGGAGCACCGCAATATGTAGGACAAATGCTAACAAGTATGAAAGGGGAAATTAACAACAACACAATAATAGTGGGAGACTTTAATACCCCACTCACACCTACGGACAGATCAACTAAACAGAAAATTAACAAAAAAATGCAAACTTTAAATGATACATTAGACCAGTTAGACCTAATTGATATCTATAGGACATTTCACCCCAAAACAATGAATTTCACCTTTTTCTCAAGTGCTCATGGAACCTTCTCGAGGATAGATCACATCCTGGGCCATAAATATAACCTTGATAAATTCAAAAAAATCGAAATCATTCCAAGCATCTTTTCTGACCATAATGCACTAAGATTAGATCTCTATTACAGGAGGAAAACTATTAAAAATTCCAACATATGGAGGCTGAACAACACGCTTCTGAATAACCAACAAATCACAGAAGAAATCAAAAAAGAAATCAAAATATGCATAGAAACTAATGAAAATGAAAACACAACAACCCAAAACCTGTGGGACACTATAAAAGCAGTGCTAAGAGGAAAGTTCATAGCAATACAGGCATACCTCAAGAAACAAGAAAAAAGTCAAATAAATAACCTAACTCTACACCTAAAGCAACTAGAAAAGGAAGAATTAGAGAACCCCAGAGTTAGCAGAAGGAAAGAAATCTTAAAAATTAGGGCAGAAATAAATGCAAAAGAAACAAAAGAGACCATAGCAAAAATCAACAAAGCCAAAAGCTGGTTCTTTGAAAGGATAAATAAAATTGACAGACCATTAGCCAGACTCATCAAGAAGCAAAGAGAGAAAAATCAAATCAATAAAATTAGAAATGAAAATGGAGAGATCACAACAGACAACACAGAAATACAAAGGATCATAAGAGACTACTATCAGCAATTATATGCTAATAAAATGGACAACGTGGAAGAAATGGACAAATTCTTAGAAAAGTGCAATCTTCCAAAACTGAACCAGGAAGAAATAGAAAATCTTAACAGACCCATCACAAACACAAAAATTGAAACTGTAATCAGAAATCTTCCAGCAAACTAAAGCCCAGGTCCAGACGGCTTCACAGCTGAATTCTACCAAAAATTTAGAGAAGAGTTAACACCTATCCTACTCAAACTCTTCCAGAAAATTGCAGAGGAAGGGAAACTTCCAAACTCATTCTATGAGGCCACCATCACCCTAATACCAAAACCTGACAAAGATACTACAAAAAAGGAAAACTACAGGCCAATATCACTGATGAACATAGATGCAAAAATCCTCAACAAAATTCTAGCAATCAGAATCCAACAACACATTAAAAAGATCGTACACCATGACCAAGTGGGCTTTATCCCAGGGATGCAAAGATTCTTCAATATCCACAAATCAATCAATGTAATTCACCACATTAACAAATTGAAAAATAAAAACCATATGATTATCTCAATAGATGCAGAGAAGGCCTTTGACAAAATTCAACATCCATTTATGATAAAAACTCTCCAGAAAGCAGGAATAGAAGGAACATACCTCAACATAATAAAAGCTATATATGACAAACCCACAGCAAACATTATCCTCAATGGTGAAAAATTGAAAGCATTTCCCCTTAAGTCAGGAACAAGACAAGGGTGCCCACTTTCACCACTACTATTCAACATAGTTCTGGAAGTTTTAGCCACAGCAATCAGAGCAGAAAAAGAAATAAAAGGAATCCAAATTGGAAAAGAAGAAGTAAAACTCTCACTGTTTGCAGATGACATGATCCTCTACATAGAAAACCCTAAAGACTCCACCAGAAAATTACTAGAGCTAATCAATGAATATAGTAAAGTCGCAGGATATAAAATCAACACTCAGAAATCCCTTGCACTCCTATACACTAATAATGAGAAAATAGAAAAAGAAATTAAGGAAACAACTCCATTCACCATTGCAACAAAAAGAATAAAATACTTAGGAATATATCTACCTAAAGAAACTAAAGACCTATATTTAGAAAACTATAAAACACTGATGAAAGAAATCAAAGAGGACACTAATAGATGGAGAAATATACCATGTTCATGGATCGGAAGAATCAATATAGTGAAAATGAGTATACTACCCAAAGCAATTTACAAATTCAGTGCAATCCCTATCAAGCTACCAGCGATATTTTTCACAGAACTAGAACAAATAATTTCAAGATTTGTATGGAAATACAAAAAACCTCGAATAGCCAAAGCAATCTTAAGAAAGAAGAATGGAACTGGAGGAATCAACTTGCCTGACTTCAGGCTCTACTACAAAGCCACAGTAATCAAGAAAGTATGGTATTGGCACAAAGACAGAAATATAGATCAATGGAACAAAATACAAAGCCCAGAGATAAATCCACACACATATGGACACCTTATCTTTGACAAAGGAGGCAAGAATATACAATGGAGTAAAGACAATCTCTTTAACAAGTGGTGCTAGGAAAACTGGTCAACCACTTGTAAAAGAATGAAACTAGATCACTTTCTAACACCGCACACAAAGATAAACTCAAAATGGATTAAAGATCTAAATGTAAGACCAGAAACTATAAAACTCCTAGAGGAGAACATAGGCAAATCACTCTCCGACATAAACCACAGCAGGATCCTCTATGATCCACCTCCCAGAATTCTGGAAATAAAAGCAAAAATAAACCAATGGGACCTAATTAAAATTAAAAGCTTCTGCACAACAAAGGAAAATATAAGCAAAGTGAAAAGACATCCTTCCGAATGGGAGAAAATAATAGCAAATGAAGCAACTGACAAACAACTAATCTCAAAAATATACAAGCAACTCCTGCAGCTCAATTCCAGAAAAATTAATGACCCAATCAAAAAATGGGCCAAAGAACTAAATAGGCATTTCTCCAAAGAAGACATACGGATGGCTAACAAACACATGAAAAGATGCTCAACATCACTCATTATTAGAGAAATGCAAATCAAAACCACAATGAGGTACCACTTCACACCTGTCAGAATGTCTGCGATCCAAAAATCTGCAAGCAATAAATGCTGGAGAGGGTGTGGAGAGAAGGGAACCCTCCTACACTGTTGGTGGGAATGCAAACTAGTACAGCCACTATGAAGAACAGTATGGAGATTCCTTAAAAAATTCCAAATAGAACTGCCTTATGACCCAGCAATCCCACTGCTGGGCATACACACTGAGGAAACCAGAACTGAAAGAGACACATGTACCACAATGTTCATTGCAGCACTGTTTATAATAGCCAGGACATGGAAACAACCTAGATGTCCATCAGCAGATGAATGGATAAGAAAGCTCTGGTACATATACACAATGGAGTATTACTCAGCCGTTAAAAAAAATACATTTGAATCAGTTCTGATGAGATGGATGAAACTGGAGCCGATTATACAGAGTGAAGTAAGCCAGAAAGAAAAACACCAATACAGTATACTAACACACATATATGGAATTTAGAAAGATGGCAATGATGACCCTGTACGCAGGACAGCAAAAAAGACACAGATGTGTATAGCGGACTTTTGAACTCAGAGGGAGAGGGAGAGGGTGAGATGATTTGGGAGAATGGCATTGAAACATGTATAATATCATGTAAGAATCGAATCGCCAGTCTATGTCCGATGCAGGACATGGCATACTTGGGGCTGGTACACAGGGATGACCCAGAGAGATGTTGTGGGGAGGGGGGTGGGAGGGGGGGTTCATGTTTGGGAATGCATGTACACACATGGTGGATTCAGGTAATGTATGGCAAAACCAATACAGAATTGTAAAGTAAAATAAAAATTAAAAAATTAAAAATAAATAAATAAAATAAATAAAGGTTATACTCCATTGACTAAAAAATAAAAATAAAATCCAGTCTAACTGCCAAAAAAAAAAGAAAGAAAGCTGAGCACCAAAGAATTGATCCTTTTGAACTGTGGTGTTGGAGAAGACTCTTGAGAGTCCCTTGGACTGCAAGGAGACCAAACCAGTCAATCCTAAAGGAAATCAGTCCTGAATATTCACTGGAAGGACTGAGGCTGAAGCTGAAATTCCAATACTTTGGCCACCTGATGTGAAGAATTGACTCATTTGAAAAGACCCTGATGCTGGGAAAGATTGAAGGCGGGAACTGAAGGGGACATCAGAGGATGAGATGGTTGGATGGCATCACCGATTCAATAGACATGAGTTTCAGTACACTTTGAGAGATGGTGATGGACAGGGAGGCCGGGCAGCTGCAGTCCATGGGGTGGCAAAGAGTTGGACATGACTGAGCAACTGAACTGAACTGAACAGAACTGATGGCAATGTACACTGAAGGAACACCTGAAAAGGTGCCTGTGGAACACAGCATTCATGAGTGAAAAAGCTGAATTCATGAGATAACAATCTTCTACATGCTACTGTACTTTTTAAAAAGAAGTAAATTTTATAATTATTAAAATAGAGGTAATGATATATTTGCCGCTACTGCTAAGTCGTTTCAGTCGTGTCCGACTCTGTGCGACCCCAGAGATGGCAGCCCACCAGGCTTTCCCATCCCTAGGATTCTCCAGGCAAGAACACTGGAGTGGGTTGCCATTTCCTTCTCCAATGCATGAAAGTGAAAAGTGAAAGGGAAGTCGCTCAGTCGTGTCCTACTCTTAGTGACCCCATGGACTGCAGCCTACCAGGCTCCTCCGTCCATGGGATTTTCCAGGCAAGAGTACTGGAGTTCATCTATAAATACAAACTAGATGTGTCAATTTTTATCCTCTTTAATTTGAACATCGGATCTTGCTTCTATCACCAGTCACATCCACAGCTGGGTATTGTTTTTGCTTTGGCTCCATCCCTTTATTCTTTCTGGAGTTATTTCTCCACTGATCTCCAGTAGCATATTGGGCACCTAATGACCTGGGGAGTTCCTCTTTTGGTATCCTATCATTTTGCCTTTTCATACTGTTCATGGGGTTATCAAGGCAAGAATACTGAAGTGGCTTGCCATTCCCTTCTCCAGTGGACCACATTCTGTCAGTGGAGAAATAACTCCAGAAAGAATGAAGGGATGGAGCAAAAGCAAAAACAATACCCAGCTGTGGATGTGACTGGTGATAGAAGCGAGGTCTGATGCTGCAAAGAGCAATATTGCATAGGAACCTGGAATGTCAGGTCCATGAATCAAGGCAAATTGGAAGTGGTCAAACAAGAGATGGCAAGGGTGAACGTTGACATTTTAGGAATCAGCGAACTAAAATGGATTGGAATGGGTGAATTTAACTCAGATGACCATTATATCTACTACTGTGGGCAGGAATCCCTCAGAAGAAATGGAGTAGCCATCATGGTCAACAAAAGAGTTCAAAATGCAGTACTTGGATGCAATCTCAAAAAACACAGAATGATCTCTGTTCGTCTCCAAGGCAAACCATTCAATATCACAGTTATCCAAGTCTATGCCCAAACCTGTAATGCTGAAGAACCTGAAGTTGAACAGTCCTATGAAGACATACAAGACCTTTTAGAACTAATGCCCAAAAAAGATGCCCTTTTCATTATAGGGCACTGGAATACAAAAGTAGAAAGTCAAGAAATACCTGGAGTAACAGGCAAATTTGGCATTGGAATACGCAATGAAGCAGGGAAAAGACTAATAGAGTTTTGCCAAGAAAATGCACTGGTCATAGCAAACACCCTCTTCCAACAACACAAGAGAAGACTCTACACATGGACATCACCAGATGGTCAACACCGAAATCAGATTGATTATATATTGATTATATTCTTTGCAGCCAAAGATGGAGAAGCTCTATACAGTCAACAAAAACAAGACCAGGAGCTGACTGTGGCTCAGATCATGAACTTCTTATTGCCAAATTCAGACTTAAATTGAAGAAAGTAGGGAAAATCGCTAGACCATTCAGGTATGACCTAAATCAAATCCCTTATGATTGTACAGTGGAAGTGAGAAATAGATTTAAGGGTCTAGATCTGATAGATAGAGTGCCTGATGAACTATGGTATGAGGTTTGTGACATTGTACAGGAGACAGGGATCAAGATTATCCCCATGGAAAAGAAATGCAAAAAAGCAAAATGGCTGTCTGGGGAGGCCTTACAAATAGCTGTGAAAAGAAGAGAGGCGAAAAGCAAAGGAGAAAAGCAAAGATATAAGCATCTGAATGCAGAGTTCCAAAGAATAGCAAGAAGAGATAAGAAAGCCTTCTTCAGTGATCAATGCAAAGAAATAGAGGAAAAGAACAGAATGGGAAAGACTAGAGATCTCTTCAAGAAAATTAGAGATACCAAGGGAACATTTCATGCAAAGATAGGCTTGATAAAGGACAGAAATGGTCTGGACCTAACAGAAGCAGAAGATATTAAGAAGAGGTGGCAAGAATACATGGAAGAACTGTAAAAAAAGAGCTTCACGACCCAGATAATCATGATGATGTGATCACTAATCTAGAGCCAGACATCTTGGAATGTGAAGTCAAGTGGGCCTTAGAAAGCATCACTATGAACAAAGCTAGTGGAGGTGATGGAATTCCAATTGAGCTGTTTCAAATCCTGAAAGATGATGCTGTGAAAGTGCTGCACTCAATATGCCAGCAAGTTTGGAAAACTCAGCAGTGGCCACAGGACTGGAAAAGGTCAGTTTTCATTCCAATCCCAAAGAAAGGCAATGCCAAAGAATGCTCAAACTACTGCACAATTGCACTCATCTCACATGCTAGTAAAGGAATGCTCAAAATTCTCCAAGCCAGACTTCAGCAATACGTGAACCATGAACTCCCTGATGTTCAAGCTGGTTTCAGAAAAGGCAGAGGAACCAGAGATCAAATTGCCAACATCCGCTGGATCATGGAAAAAGCAAGAGAGTTCCAGAAAAACATCTATTTCTGCTTTATTGACTATGCCAAAGCCTTTGAGTGTGTGGATCACAATAAACTGTAGAAAATTCTGAAAGAGATGGGAATACCAGACCACCTGACCTGCATCTTGAGAAACCTGTATGCAGGTCAGGAAGCAACAGTTAGAACTGGACATGGAACAACAGACTGGTTCCAAATAGGAAAAGGAGTACATCAAGGCTGTATATTGTCACCCTGCTTATTTAACTTATATGCAGAGTACATCATGAGAAACGCTGGACTGGAAGAAACACAAGCTGGAATCAAGATTGCCAGGAGAAATATCAATCACCTCAGATATGCAGATGACACCACCCTTATGGCAGAAAGTGAAGAGGAGCTAAAAAGCCTCTTGATGAAAGTGAAAGAGGAGAGTGAAAAAGTTGGCTTAAAGCTCAACATTCAGAAAACGAAGATCATGGCATCTGGTCCCATCACCTCATGGGAAATAGATGGGGAAACAGTAGAAACAGTGTCAGACTTTATTTTTTTGGCCTCCAAAATCACTGCAGATGGTGACTGCAGCCATGAAATTAAAAGACGCTTACTCCTTGGAAGGAAAGTTATGACCAACCTAGATAGTATATTCAAAAGCAGAGACATTACTTTGCTGACTAAGGTTCCCCTAGTCAAGGCTATTGTTTTTCCTGTGGTCATGTATGGATGTGAGAGTTGGACTGTGAAGAAGGCTGAGCGCTGAAGAATTGATGCTTTTGAACTGTGGTGTTGAAGAAGACTCTTGAGAGTCCCTTGGACTGCAAGGAGATCCAACCAGTCCATTCTGAAGGAGATCAACCCTGGGATTTCTTTGGAAGCAATGATGCTAAAGCTGAAGCTCCAGTACTTTGCCCACTTCATGCAAAGAGTTGATTCATTGGAAAAGACTCTGATGCTGGGAGGGATTGGGGGCAGGAGAAGGGGACGACCCAGGATGAGATGGCTGGATGGCATCACGGACTCGATGGACGTGAGTCTGAGTGAACTCCAGGAGTTGGTGATGGACAGGGAGGCCTGGCGTGCTGCGATTCATGGGGTTGCAAAGAGTTGGACATGACTGAGTGACTGAACTGAACTGAACTGAATTTGAACATTGATTTTCTTTTTCTGTTAATTTATTTTTTGTAGTAAAGTTTGTTACACTTTAGCAAAAAATTATGAAGTAATTCATTTTACTTCATTTTCTTACAACCAATCTTCAGTTTTCCATCTATAAAAATTTATCACTGTAGAATGTATGGCTAGCTGTCTAAGGAAAAGTGAACAAGATCAAGCATCTACCTTTATGGCCATTCCTTCCCCTACTTGTAAAAGTTGTATTTATTGGAAAGATATTCAGAAAGAGGATGGGTATGTGTATTGTGTTTGTGTGTGTGTGGTGGTGGGGGGCGCTCCCCAGGTGGTTCAATGGGTAAAGAATCCGCCTACAATGTAGGAGACTCAGGAGACATGGGTTCAATCCCGTGGCCAGAAACACCCACTGGAGGAGGGCATGAATGGCAACCCACTCCAGTATTCTTGCCTAGAGAATCCCATGGACAGAGGATTCTGTCAGGCTACAGTCCACAGGGTCACAAAGAGTTAAACATGACTGAAGTGACCGAGTACACACACAGACACATATATACATATTTCATAGTACTGAAGTGTCTTTGCCTATCAGTACTAATACTCAGGTATTATGCTATGTACTAGGATAAGAAATAGTGGTTGATGTCACAACATCCCCCAGACTTAAATTCTTTCAAAATGTTACATGTTAGATTGCTATCTATAAAAAGAATCTTTTTGAACTGAGTGAAATTGCCCCATGGTTAACATGAGTTTTTTACAAAGCATTTCCTTCAGTACAGTGGAAGATTACAATTATTTCACAGAGAAACCTGCATGCAGACTTGATTACAATAAGCCACAATACTTCAATATTCCAACAATTGAGTCCCGTAGTCAGAGAAACTATGTGTGATAAAGTAACGTTACCCTTTTCTGAAATAAAACCAGTGGTTGCCAGGAGATGCTGTGCTTGCTCACAAAAAAAGTCTAATCATATCTTCAGTCTCATCAGTCATAAATGTTATTATTTCAAATAACCTCAAACCTGTGTTCAAGTATTTTCTAGGTTTCTAATTTCCTCTCCTCTGGCTGGCACTTCAAGTGTATCTACAGGACTTTTATCGGGTACTTAAAATGAGTAGTAGACTCTTGGAGAGCCAACTGTTACTCCATTTCAACAGTTGAGGAAAAAACAATAACCATTTCCATTTTTAGTGAGGACCAAAGAGCGTTTCTTTTTAAATGGGAACAATTCCCACTCCCTGTGCAAAGAAAGTAATGCTGACTGGTTTTCCAGGAAAATTCTCCAGCCTAACCTCTGGTGGAAGTCAATGAGTGGTTGGGCTTTCCACTGGTTTTCTACTCACTGACACTGATGCTCACTAATCCTCACAGATTAACAGCAACTAGTATTTAGATAGAAAATAACTAACATGGTCCTTACTCATTTATACTTCTATTTGTTTCCTTAAAATCTTCTTTAAATTTCTTATAAATCTGACTAGTTTATATGAATTTTTACAACATCATGGAAACTGTAGGGATGGCTTCAAATTTTATAGAAAATTAATGACAGAAATAATAAAAATGGTGAATCTTCAGATTTCAAAATGAAACAAACCATCTAACCAACTCACTTACAAATCAAGAAAAAATATCAGGAAAATTTTAACAGAATTCCAGTAGTAACTAGAAAACAAAGAAACATTGCTTCAAAATCTCATTATCAGGGGTTCTATTTCCAGAATGTCAGTACCAGGAAATCTATGAGTCCAATCTCCTAGAAAAGCAACCATAACTAGTATCTATTCATAGTCAGGATCTAACTGACATTACTCAACACTCCACTCCATCAGAGCTTGTTCAAGCACCCCTGTAGCAAACACCAGGACAGATTAAATTTTTTTAATTTATTTATTATAATTGGAGGCTAATTACTTTACAATATTGTGGTGGGTTTTGCCATACATTGACATGAATCAGCCATGGGTGTACGTGTGTCCCCCATCCTGAACCCCCCTCCCACCTCCTTCCCTATCCCATCCCTCTGGTCGTCCCAGTGCACCAGCTTTGGGTGCCCTGTTTCATGCATCAAACTTGCACTGGTCATCTATTTTGCACATAGTAATATACAAGTTTCAATGCTATTCTCTCAAATCATCCCACCCTCGCCTTCTCCCACAGAGTCCAAAAGTCTGTTCTTTATATCTGTGTCTCTTTTACTGTCTCGCATACAGGATCATCATTACCATCTTTCTAAATTCTATATATATGTGTTAATATATTGTATTGGTGTTTTTTCTTTTTTTATTTGTTTGTTTTAATATAAATTTATTTATTTTAATTGGAGGTTAATTACTTTACAATATTGTATTGGTTTTGCCATACATCAACATGAAGACTGTTCTATACATCTGTGTCTCTTTTGCTGTCTCGCATACAGGGTTATCGTTACCATCTTTCTAAATTCCATATATATGCATTAGTATACTGTATTGGTGTTTTTCTTTCTGACTTACTTGACTTTGTATATAATAGGCTCCAGTTTCATCCACCTCATTAGAACTGACTCAAATGTGTTCTTTTTAATAGCTGAGTAATATTCCATTGTGTATATGTACCACAACTTTCTTATCCATTCATCTGCCAATGGACATCTAGGTTGCTTAGCTATTGTAAACAGTGTAAACATGTTCTAGCTATTGTAAACATTGGGGTACAAGAGTCTCTTTCAATTCTGGTTTCCTAAGTGTGTAAGCCCAACAGTAGGATTGCTGGGTCATATGGCAATTCTATTTACAGTTTTTTAAGGAAATCTCGAAACTGTTCTCCACAGTGGCTGTACTAGTTTGCATTCCCATCAACAATGTAAGAGGGTTCCCTTTTCTCCACACCCTCTCTGGCATTTATTGTTTGTAGACTTTTGGATAGCAGCCATTCTGACTGGCATGAAATGGTACCTCATTGTGGTTTTGATTCGCATTGCTCTGATAATGAGTTATGTTGAGCATCTTTTCATGTGTTTGTTAGCCATCTGTATAAGACAGATTAAATTTTAATTCACAAAACCTAAAATATTTAAAACATTAAACTATACAGGGCATGTGTTGTGACATCAATGAAGTCAAATTAGAATTAATAAGAGAAAGAAAATAGGAAATTCTGCAATTACTTTAATATTAAACAAAGAACTTCTGTATAATCTAAAAGTTAAAAAAGAGTGCCCAAAAGATTTTAAATACTTAGAAATAAACAAAAGCTCAAAGTAAAAACATGTATAAGGCATCTAAAACAGTTTTTTTTTTAATTTATTTATTTTTTATTTTACTTTACAATTCTGTATTGGTTTTGCCATACATTGACATGAATCCACCACGGGTGTACATGCATTCCCAAACCTGAACCCCCCTCCCACCCCCCTTCCCATAACATCTCTCTGGGTCATCCCCGAGTACCAGCCCCAAGCATGCCATATCCTGCATCGGACATAGACTGGCAATTCGATTCTTACATGATATTATACATGTTTCAATACCATTCTCCAAAGTCATCTCACCCTCTCCCTCTCCCACTGAGTCCAAAAGTCTGTTATACACATCTGTGTCTTTTTTGCTGTCCTGCATACAGGGTCATCATTGCCATCTTTCTAAATTCCATATATATGTGTTAGTATACTGTATTGGTGTTTTTCTTTCTGGCTTACTTCACTCTGTATAATTGGCTCCAGTTTCATCCATCTCATCAGAACTGATTCAAATGTATTCTTTTTAACAGCTGAGTAATACTCCATTGTGTATATGTACCACAGCTTTCTTATCCATTCATCTGCTGATGGACATCTAGGTTGTTTCCATATCCTGGCTATTATAAACAGTGCTGCGATGAACATTGGGGTACATGTGTCTCTTTCAATTCTGGTTTCCTCCGTGTGTATGCCCAACAGTGGGATTGCTGGGTCATAAGGTAGTTCTATTTGCAATTTTTTAAGGAATCTCCACACTGTTCTCCATAGTGGCTGTACTAGTTTGCATTCCCACCAACAGTGTAGGAGGGTTCCCTTCTCTCCACACCCTCTCCAGCATTTATTGCTTGCAGATTTTTGGATCGCAGACATTCTGACTGGTGTGAAGTGGTACCTCATTGTGGTTTTGATGTGCATTTCTCTAATAATGAGTGATGTTGAGCATCTTTTCATGTGTTTGTTAGCCATCCGTATGTCTTCTTTGGAGAAATGTCTATTTAGTTCTTTGGCCCATTTTTTGATTGGGTCGTTTATTTTTCTGGAATTGAGCTGCAGGAGTTGCTTGTATATTTTTGAGATTAGTTGTTTGTCAGTTACTTCATTTGCATCCACACACATATGGACACCTTATCTTTGACAAAGGAGGCAAGAATATACAATGGAGTAAAGACAATCTCTTTAACAAGTGGTGCTGGGAAAACTGGTCAACCACTTGTAAAAGAATGAAACTAGATCACTTTCTAACACCGCACACAAAGATAAACTCAAAATGGATTAAAGATCTAAATGTAAGACCAGAAACTATAAAACTCCTAGAGGAGAACATAGGCAAATCACTCTCCGACATAAACCACAGCAGGATCCTCTATGATCCACCTCCCAGAATTCTGGAAATAAAAGCAAAAATAAACCAATGGGACCTAATTAAAATTAAAAGCTTCTGCACAACAAAGGAAAATATAAGCAAAGTGAAAAGACAGCCTTCCGAATGGGAGAAAATAAAACAGTTTTGAGAGGGAAATTTATAGCAACAAATGTTTGCAATAAAAATATCAAAGGTCTTAAATAAATAATATAACTCAGGAAACTAGGGAAAAATTAGCAAAATTCCCAAAATAAAAGCAGAAAAGAAAAATTCACAAAGAACAGAAATCAGCTAAAATTAAAGTAAGGAAACAACTGAGAAAAAAATCATCAAAATAAAAAGCTTTGTTTATTAAAAAAAATCAATGTTGATAACTCTCTATCAAGATTAGCAAAGATAAAAAGGAAGAAGATACATAATTAACTATAGAATGAAACTGAGAATACCACAACAGCTCCATCAGCAAAGTAAAAAGTATAAAGGAATACTGCAGACAAATTTATGATCATAAATATGACAACTTTTAAAAAAAAGGTTCAATTTCTAGAGAAACAGGCTACAAAATCTCAACAAAAGTGAATGAGGTAACTGGACTAGACTACTACTATAACTATTAAAGAAACTGAATTTGTAATTTTAACCCCTGAAAAACAAATACAAAACAAAAAATTCACTCCACGACCAGATGACTTCACTGTAAAATTCTACCAAACATTTAAAATAAAAACCAAACTTACAGTTTCTTCCAGAAAATTGAGCAGGAAGCCTACTTCCCTTATGAAACTATATTACTGTAATACCAAAACCAGGCAAAGACAAAAATAAAGGAAAATAAGGAAGATGGTGTAAGAAATACAGACTAGTATCTCTCATGAACTTTGATGCAAAAATCTTCAATGAAATATTAGCAAATGAAATCAGCAATGCATAAAAGGAATTATTTATTATGTTCAAGTGGGTTTTATTTTAGATGTGTAAGTCTGGTTCAAAGTTAAAAATTCATCAAAGTAATCCATCATACTTATGAGTTAAAGGAGATAAATCATATGACCATATCATTGATCCAGAACAAAACATTTGACAAAATCCAATACCTATTTATGACTGAAAAATCTTTAATTTATATGAAAGTTACTGATTCCTTGAAAAACATAATCTACAAAAACTCACTCAAGGAGAAATGGATAATATGAGTAAATCTACATCTATTAGAGAAGTTAAATAAAAAATTAATAAATTTCCAGGCCCAGAAGGTTTCACAGAGGAATTCTATGAAACACTTAATAGGGAATTTTACCAATTCTGCTCAATCTCTTTGAGAAGATAGGAGAGAGAAGACTTCCTAACTAATTAAATGAGGCCAGCATTACCCTAATATCAAAAGCAGGCAAAGAAGTTACAAGGAGAGAAAACTAGAATCAAATATCTCTAGTGAACATATGTGCAGAAACACTCAAGTATTTGCATATAGAATACCACAATGTATACAAAAAATTATATATAACCAAGTTGGATTTGGACTTCCCTGGTAGCTCAGATGGTAAAGCATCTGCCTACAATGAGGGAGAGCTGGGTTCAATTGCTGGGTGGGGCAGATCTCCTGGAGAAGGAAATGGCACCCCACTCTAGTATTCTTGCCTGGAAAATCCCATGGATGGAGGAGCCTGGTAGGCTACAGTCCATGGGGTCGCAAAGAGTCTGACACAACTGAGTTATTTCACTTTCACTTTCAAGTTGGATTTATTCCAAATATACAAGGCTAGTTTAACACTCAAAACCAAGATATATAATTTATCACATCAACAGGCTAAAGAAGAAAATCTTGTAACCATCAGATGCAGAAAAAGCATGTGACAAAGCCCGGTGCTAATGCATGATAAACACTGATATACACGCAAACTGGAAGCAAATATCAATATCTTCAACTTGATTAAAAAAAAAAAATCCACACATCTTTCTCCCTAAGGTCAGGAACAGAACATGGATGCTCCCTCCATCATTTCTATTTAACATCATACCAGAGTCCTAGCTAATACAATAAGACAAGAAAAGGAAACAAAATGAATTAAAGGCATACAGATTGAGAAGGAAGAACAAGACTTTATTTATTCTCAGATGACATGATTTTCTATGCAGCCCAAGAATTAACAAAAAAGTCTCTTAGAACTAATAAGCAATTAAAGCAAAATTGAAGGATGCAAGGTTAATACACAAAAGTCAATTGCTATCATATATGCCAACAATGTGCAAATGTAATTTGAAGATTTAAATCAGCACCAGAAATATGAAATGCTGCTAAGTCACTTCAGTCGTGTCTGACTCTGTGCGACCCCATAGATGGCAGCCCACCAGGCTCCCCCGTCCCTGGGATTCTCCAGGCAAGAACACTGGAGTGGGTTGCCATTTCCTTCTCCAATGCATGAAAGTGAAAAGTGAAAGAGAAGTTGCTCAGTCATGTCCGACTCTTTGAGACCCCATGGACTGCAGCCTACCAGGCTCCCCCGTCCATGGGATTTTCCAGGCAAGAGTACTGGAGTAGAGTGCCATTGCCTTCTCTGGAAATATGAAATAGTGAGATACAGATCTAACAAAATATGTATAAGATTTATATGAGGAAAACTACAAAGCACTGATGAAATAAATCAAAGAAGGTCTCAACAAATGGAGAGATATTTATGTTCCTGGTTAGGAAGATTCAATATTGTTAAGATGTTCATCCTACTCTAATTAATATATAGATTCAATACAATCCCAATAAAAATTCCAGTAAGTTACTTTATGTATATCAACAAACTGGTTCTAAAATTTCTATTTAGAGGCAAAAGATCCAGAATATCCAACACAACATTGAATAACAACATTAGAAGACCGATATCACCCAATTTCAAATTCTCTTATAAAGACAGTATAATCAAGACGGTATGGTATTAGCAAAAGAAAAGACAAAGTAGATCAATAGAACAGGACAAAAATCCAAGAAACAGACTAACACAAAACCTCTAGTTAGTTTGATCTTTGACAGAACAATAAAGGCAATTCCATGAAAAATGGATACTGGCACTGGAAAAAATGTATGAAAGTGAAAGCCGCTGAGTCATGTCTGACTCTTTGTGACCCCATGGTTTGTGCAGTCCATGGAATTCTCCAGGCCAGAATACTGGAGTGGGTAGCCTTTCCCTTATCCACATACAAAAAAGAAGATTAATTCAGACACTGACTTCACACCTTTCACAAAAAGAATAACTGACAATGGATTGTAGTTTCACTATAAAGCACAAACCATAAAATTTCTAGAAGACAGGAAATAACCTATATGAACCTGAATATGATGATGGCTTTTTAGATACATACTCAAAGCACTTGTAAAATTCAACAATAAGACAAACCCATTATAAAGTAGAAAAAATATCTGAACAGACATCTCACCAAAGAAGACATACAGATGATCAATAAGCATATGAAAAGGTACTCTACATCATATGTCATCAAGAAAATGTAAATAATACAATACTGAGATCCAGAAAATATGGAGACAGTAAAAAGACCAGTGGTTGCTATGGGTGGGAGTAGGGACAGAAATGAATACGTGGAGCACCCAGACTTTTGGAGTGATGAAACTAATTCTGTGTGACATTATAATGGTGGATACATGTCATTCTGCATTTGAAAAAATTCAAAAAATATACCACATAAAAAGTGAACCCTACTGTGAAGTCTGGACTTTTCTTAACAAGAATATAGCAATGTTGATTACTTAATTGTAACAATAGTGCCACATTAATATATTAATAACAGGGAAAACAGTGTTTAGGGAAAGGTGGATAGTATATGACGCAGCTGATACTTCTAGTTCAAATTTTCTACAATCTTAAAATTTCTCTAAAAAATAATGATAACAAGAAGTGCTAATGTGGCTGTGTATAAACTGCATCTTCCTTACATTGCTTGTGAGAATGTAAAATGACACAGCCCCTCCAGAAAAGGACGTGACAATGTCTTACAAACTAAGTATGAGCTTACTGTACACTTCAGAAATTGCACTGCAGGACGTTTATACAAGAAAAATGAAAAGTTATTTTCACACAAAAATCTGCATATCACACAGACGTTCACAGCAGCTTTATCTGTAATAGCCTCAAAGCGGAAACAACCCAGATGTCCTTCTACAGTTGAATGGTTAACCAAACTGCTTATGGTTTTTACTAAACAACTGTTCTGCAGCCATAAGATGGAATACTACTCAACAGTAACAAGAGGGCTCCTGACACAAACGACAGCTTGGGTGGATCTCAAGGAAGTTGGGCTTCCCTGGTGGCTCAGAGGGTAAAGCGTCTGCCTGCAATGTGGGAGACCTGGGTTCAATCCCTGGGTTGGGAAGATGCCCTGGAGAAGGAAATGGCATCCCACTCTAGTATTCTTGATCCCATGGACAGAGCAGCCTGGTAGGCTACAGCCCACAGGGTCTCAAACAGTCGGACACGACTGAGATAAAATTTTTTATTTTCTTTTCAAGGAAGTTAAGTTGCATGCAAAAAGCCAATCTCAAAATGTTGCATTCTGAATAGATCTATCTATGTGACATCTGGCAGTGTCAAAGTTTTAGCCTGGGAAACAGATTAGTGGCTGCCAGGATTTAGGGAGGAAACAGGTGGGAGGGAGGTGGCCATGTCTGTGAAAAAGCGGTACAGGGAACCTGTGATGAAACCATTCTTGTATCTCTGTGTCTTGTGGTGCTCATGTAGATTCACACATATGATCAAATTACACAAGCTGAACACCCGTGTGAGCAACAGTGGTAAAACGTATAGTGTGTATGCTGCTGACGCTGCTGCTAAGTCGCTTCAGTCGTGTCCAACTCTGTGCGACCCCCTAGACGGCAGCCCACCAGGCTCCTCTGTCCACGGGATTTTCCAGGCAAGGATACTGGAGTGGGTTGCCACTTCCTTCTCCAAATAGGGTGTATGGGTTATATCAAATTAATTTTCCTCATTGTGATATATACCATAGTTATGGGAGATGTTGTCATTTGAGCAACTGGGTAAAGGATACAAGGGGTCCTTATGTATTATTTCTTACAACTCCATATAACTCTGCTATTACTTTAAACCACATAGTTAGAACATACATAGTATGAAATTAATCCAGGCTACATAGTATGAAATTAATTATAGAATGGCCTCTCAATAGATACATTATTGATAGAATACATTACATATATTTATATATAGTATATTATACATTACTTTTATGTATGTTGTGTTATATTGTATATTATGCTATATATATGTTACTATCATCTACCTATACTTACAAAATAGAAAGAGATTAAATTAAGAAAAAACTATAAGGAAAAAAATTACATGCAATCTAATGCCATTTAGGTTTGGTTTCTCACAGTACATCTTAGTGACAGTGCCGTAGAATTATTTGTTGTGAAAATATTATAAGTGAAAGTGAAAGTTGCTCAGTCATGTCCAACTCTTTGTGACCCCATTGACTATACAGTCTATGGAATTCTCCAGGTCAGAATACTGAAGTGGGTACTTCCCTTATCCAAGGGATCTTCCCACCCCAGGGGTGGAACCCACGTCTCCCACATTGTAGGTGGATTCTTTACCAGCTGAGCCACAAGGGAAGCCCAAGAATACTGGAGTGGGTAGCCTTTCCCTTCTCCAGAGGATCTTCTGGACCCAGAAATCGAACCAGGATCTCCTGCATTGCAGGCGAATTCTTTACCAACTGAACTATGAGGGAACTATATTATAAGATCCCTCCAAAAGACAGACTCCCACATGTCCCACTAATCCATTTGTTATTTGGAATCTCACGTAAGATGCTTCTGGTGAACCTTTTCTACTTCATTTTTTCTGAAGGAACATGACCTAAATAATGGCAGTTGCTACCGTATAGCATACCTGTGAGCCCAAGGTGGGTCATAGAAATCAGGCACCTCAGGCGTTCTCCCTCTGCAGAGAGATTAACCTATAAGAATCTATAGATTAATTTTATTAAATTTTCTTAAATTATTGTCTCGGAACAAATACTCAACTTGGTTATTCAGTCTATATGGGTTTTTTTCAGAGTTTTAAAACACTAAGTAAACTCTCTTATCACTCTGCTGTCTGATGGATCAATTGCAAGACTATGGTTTCTACCCAGAGTGACACAGACATCTCTTCAAACAGATGCTCTGCTTTGCAGAACACACTTTAAATATTTTGAGGTTCCACTCTGCTCTTGCCCATTTACAGATGTTCTACCTTATCTAACAAGAACATTTTTCTTCAGGCACAAACAATCCAGTGTATCAAAACTAAATAAGGATTTATACAGAAGTTGTGTGAAAATTAAAATGAGATATGGTGTGATGCCCCAGCAACTTTAAGATGAATTGTTTTAAGCATTAGGGAAAATGTGTAATGTTCGGAATTTAATAAACCCTAGGAGATCTCACAGAGCCTTTGTCTTTAAAATCATTCAATCTTGAATCAACAGGTAAAAATGCTTTGGCACAAAGGTAAGAGAGATAGAAGCTAATGCTGTCTACCCTTTGAAGAGAACCCCATCTGGGCCACAGAGCCACTCTTTGTTAAGGTCATGGAACTGGTCCCCTCCTTGCACTCTTAAATTCTGCCAAAGTAACAGAAATCAAGACGATTTATAGAGTCTGCTTTGTGACGACCGAGAAACTTTGGCCTCTCCCTAGAAGGTCATCCAAAACAACACAGGATTCTTCTTAAAAGTCCATGTCATGTGGTTGACTTATAGATACAGATATAAAGGATGAACATGCAAAAAGCCCCAACGTTTTCAAGCAGTCAATTAAGACTCTCAAAAATATGGAGACGAAGATTTTTTTTCACTGCTGGCCCACTTACAAGTATTCTGAAGAGAAGTTTTATTAACTCCCATGGAGGCACATGCCACTGTGGCAAATACAAGAAATAAAAAGAGGTAAGAAATGCAGCCTCTGTCCTCCAGTTATCTTCAATACAACTGAAAGAACAAAATCTATTACACAATAAGCACAATGCAAAGAAGGTACACTTTTATTTGTCCCAATGTATTCACTGAGAAAATATGATGAATCTTAGGAACGTATGTCTACTTGAACCCAATGAATGGTGACATTTAAAAAATAAAAGCAGAGCCTGGGTACTTGGCATGAGAGAAAGCAGCAGAAATTTAAGAAGCCTATGCATAATGTAGGCAAATGTACTCAGTGTAGTTTCTTTATCAGCAGGCATAAATCTCCTAAGGAGGAAGGAGTTCTTTTCATGGATGTGTAAGAGAAAGAATTTAAAACCCTGAAGACACCAGAAGACATATAACCAGTCAATTACATAACCTTGCTGCAATTTATAATTTGAAGTTTAGAACTATGACCATAAATTCAGCCTATTTTTATTGGTGCTCTGAGACCAAAGATGAAACAATAAAATATTCACTAACTGACCAATTGTAGTGAATTCTGAACTCTTACTACCATTGCATGCATAAGATATTTTTTCTTATGCATGCATAAATTATATTCATTCATATATATTTCACATGTATATAAAGTATAATAGACAAGAGAAATTTTTATTAAATTACTATTATATTTTTATTAAATTTTATATTACTATTATATTTTTATTAAATTACTATCTCAGCACAAATAATCAACTTGGTTATTCAGGCTATATAGGTTTTTTCAGGACCTTAAAGGGCTAAATGCATGCTTCTCTTATCACAATGCTGTCTCTGATGCATCAGCTGGAAGACTACATTCTATCCAGTGTTATGTTGGCCGTGCAGCAACGATATAATGATCAAGCTGAGGGTTGATTCAATCCATATATCCTGGGGGATTGGCAGTAGGAGAAACAGGCAAAATGGACTCTGACAACCAAAGCACAATTTCAAAAATTACTAACTACATGTATAATTTTATTAAACAACAGTGTCAAGCAGCTGGATTAGGAAGAGCTAATAGGTTATTGTTTGTAAAAAGTCAATTAGGAATCAGTGGCATTTAATAAAGCTGATTTTTCAGGATGTCTATCAACATCATATTTTTTATAATTTGGGAAGGTCACATTTTGCTCACCTTATTAAAAAGATTCTAAGTATATGAATTTTGATGAAGGTATTCACTGTACAAATGAGTCATCAGTGTGAAGACCAATCTTTAAAATTTCACGCTCCCTAATACTGAGGAAGATGTAAGTTGTATGCTGGGCTTCACACACTACCTTATTTTCATTTTATTTATACTGCATTTATACTGCCTGATTAAATTATTTTGTTATCTCTCTAAATATGGCAACTTGATGCAATTTAATTTTGACTACCATATCCACAATGTATTTCCTTGATGATGTGGTCTAAGAATCTGAATATATTCATCGAATCTCAAAATATTGAACCTTTAAGTTCTCCTTGGTATCAGTAGATCCCAATGCAAGTATCTTTAATTTGCTAAACGCTTTGCTTGTGTTTCCTAACAGTCCCAAACCACAGAACCAGATCATTCACCAACTGAAATTACAATTCACAACTCATCTTTCGTAGAACCTGATCAAGAGACATTGCAAAATAATTTTCAGAAATGCAATTTTTATCACCTTCTTTACTATCTATCAATATAATTCATAACTGTCATTTTAAAGCTTTAATTTCCTGGTGGATATTGCATTATTGCACACCCAGGATAAAGGATTAGGAAAAGCCACATCCCTTAGCGTGCACGTTCCGGCAGACAGACGTCTGCTTTTCAGAGCTTTGCCCACTAAGCTGATCTTTCTCAATCCCATGCCGTCCTAAAGCTAATTTCCACACCCTCTTTCTCATGCCCATCCGGAAAGAGGTGCAAGAGCTTAAAACTAGGAAATCATCTTAAGTGAATTTCCATATAATTTAACTCTTGACTGCTCTGCTGTTCTTACAGGTTTTCATAAAAATTGACAGGTCAAGAATTTAAATAAAATAAAGGTATATACGTGAAGCATACAGTATCAGTCAGCCTTTCGAATTTTTTATACCCTGATTTTCCTGACCAGTGCCCTTTCATATACAGAAATCAACTTATTTTTTGAAAAATTCAGAAACATGAAACAAAATTATACTGGGATGTGTGATAGTGTCTGGGATCTCTAAATAGGGAAAGGACAAATATTGAAATGAAATACTGAAGGAAAGGAAGTTTTAGGGAGAGAGTTTTAGAGCCTGCTTTTTATCCAGTTATTAATTTCCTCCCAGTTTCTGATCACATCTAGGAAATCTCTTACCACGATGTATGTAATATGTTCATGTATCTCCAATTCTTGTCTTAATGAGAATATGATATGTTTATAGAAAGAGAGCTACATCAGAAACTTTACAATGTTGACTAACTAACTGTCAACTGAGATAAATTCATACAAAAAAGGCATATATACCATCCTAAAGTACTGTGTGAGAGAGTGGAAAGGCTGGATAATTCCAGGGACATGAGATGAGGCATGTCTATTGATTTCAAACACACAAAATGATCAACTTACATAGTAGGCTCTGCTACTGCTGCTGATAAGTTGCTTCAGTCGTGTCCAACTCTGTGTGACCCCATAGACAGCAGCCCACCAGGCTCCCCCGTCCCCGGGATTGTCCAGGCAAGAACACTAGAGTGGGTTGCCATTTCCTTCTCCAATGCAGGAAAGTGAAAAGTGAAAGTGAAGTCGCTCAGTTGTGTCCAACTCTTGACCCCATGGACTGCACCCCACCAGGCTCCTCCGTCCATGGGATTTTCCAGGCAAGAGTACTGGAGTGGGGTGCCATTGCCTTCTCCAACATAATAGGCTCTATTAGGATGTAAAGAGACTAACTGAGTTGATCTCAAGTTTGAGGGGAAAAAATAAAAGACATGTTCAGCAGTCAGAAAAATTCCAAGCAACACAGAATTAAAGTATAAATTGAGTATTTGTTGTTGTTCAGTGGCTAAGTCATGCCAGACTCTTTGCAACCCCATGGACTGCAGCATGCCAGGCTCTTCTGTCCTCCACTATCTTCTGGAGTTTGCTCAAATTCATGTCCATGCTATCTAACCATCTCATCCTCTGCTGCCCGCTTCTCTTTTTGCCTTCAATCTTTCCTGGCATCAGGGTCTTTACAGTGAGTCAGCTCCTCGTATCAGGTGGCCAAAGTATTGGTATTACTGTCAAATTGAGTATTACTGTCAAATTATATGCTAAATACCATAGTATCGAAAGTATGGTTTTGATGGAGGAAAACAAATTTTGATGAAAATAATAACACTTTCTAAAGGAGGTGATATTTGAGTCAGAAATTAATAAATAGATAGGAGTATTTTATCATTATCATATCACTTTTCTACCCCGTTGACTTTAGCTAAATCAATGCTATCCTTTCTAAAGTTAATCAACATAAGAGCTGTCAATAAAAAAAATTAAAATTATTGTTATTTTGGACATACATCTAGTTACTTAAATGATGTTTGTGCCAATCTTGTAGATGATAAGTTGTGTTTTGGTTGATTTTTTTGTTTTGGGGGTGTTGGTTTTTTTTTTTTTTTTTTTTGCTTTACTATGATGAATTTGAAATGTGATGATTTTCAGACCTTAAAAACACAAAAAAGTTAAAGTCAGGGAAAGAATGACTAGAGGCATATTACCCTGACCCATTCTTTCTAACAGAAACTGATTTATATTCTGTTCCTGATTGTGATTGTTTGCTCCTCTATGGAAAAAATTGATTTTATCCTGCAGTTCAAGCTTGGGTAAGTCGAAAAACAAAGTGAAATCAGCGAAAGTTATAAATGACCCAAGGCTATGGAAAAATCTTTTTATTGCAAACAGAACTCACTCCCCACTCTCTAGAAGTTCTCATGAGTAAATATCTGGTAATATCCTTAGAATTTTGGATGAGGATTCCCAGGGCCATGACACAGCAAAATACAGAGTCTTATGAAGCTTTCTAACATGGGAATGTTTTTTTTTTTTTTTAATTTTACTTTATTTTACTTTCAGTTCAGTTCAGTTTTACTTTACAGTACTGTATTGGTTTTGCCATACATCAACGTGAATATGCCACGGGTGTACATGAGTTCCCAATCCTGAACCCTCCTCCTACCTCCCTCCCCATCTCTCTGGGTCATCCCAGTGCACCAGCCCCAAGCATCCTGTATCCTGCATCGAACCTAGACTGGCGATTCGTTTCTTACATGATATTATACATGTTTCAATGCCATTCTCCCAAATCATCCCACCCTCTCCCTCTTCCACAGAGTCCAAAATGGAATTTAAAATGATGGTAACGATAACCCTGTATGCGAGAGAGCAAAAGAGACACAGATGTATAGAAAAGACTTTTGGACTCCATGGGAATGTTTCTAGAGTCTGCTAACTACTGGATTTTCCCTCCTAAATGGCCAGAGCTAACTTACCCTTGATAACACTGAGTAATTTAAGTGCCATGTGAACTAAAGGAAAAGAAGTAAGGCCTTTGGCAACTGAAGAGTAACTTCAGAGACCATTAGAGATGTTTCAAAAGAATTAAAGTGAGGATCACCATGTTCTGTGCAATGCAATCATTTTTTTCCTGTATTTCAGTGAAGTTTTCTGACAAATGCATGGTAAAATGGCATCTGTTTTGGGAGTTATGACAAAATAGTGAGTATATATTCATGGAATAAGAAATGTTCAAGGAACCCTAAGAAGTCATGATGTATGGAGTACGTCTGAGTTAACTGAATGCAATCTCATTTTCCTTTTTTTTCCCAAATATTCATGTTCTTGCATAAACATGTTCATTATGTGTAAAATCCTTATATAAAATGTCAAAAAATGAACCCAAACAAACAAAAAACCCATGTCATTCTCTTCTACCTCCATTATCTGAGAGTTATTCTCATGCCCACTGCACACTTTCCACCACATTCAGCATCCTCTCACAGTCCTCTTAAGAGTTACTATATTTCCTGTCATCCAGGCCCAGTGAAGGTATGTGATTATTACTAAGAACAAAGCAAGTACCCTTAATAAAAAGACTGTATCTAGATACTGGGGTGAGACAGTCTTAAATGATTAGTATTCCACTTCCTACCTGCATACCATTTTAAACTCAATAAACTAAATTAGACTGAATGACTATTCTGTTTTTGCATTGGTTTACTTCTTTTGTATTGTTCAACTAATCTTTTCTTCCAATAATTGGGCTTTTGTATCAGACTGCTTCTAAAGTATAAAATAAACTAGGAGTAAGAAAGAATCAAGCATTTTTCATAAGATATAGAAATAGGGAAAATAGCCTCCCACTGTTTCATGATTTATTTTCAGCCAGTCCACCTGTAACATATTGAGGGCTGAGTAAATACAAAATGTCACCTCTTCCTGTCTGTTTCCTTCCAACTATCTTCCTTCTCCTCTTTCCTTAGAATCCTGAAATGTAAGATTTCACGATCACTATCTTCCAAATTGCCTCTCACTATCACATTCTCATTCCTGCCCTCTTGATTCTTAGAATGGGTCAAGAATAACCTGCTGCCTACCACATTTCTCTAGGCTATTTATCAGAAAAGAAGGGATCAATGTTTACTTTAACATAATAAAATCCAATCACAACAAATGAGTGTGTTCTACTAACTCTATGAGCTATTCTCCACACTTTTTAAAAGCATAACATAGTGAATCTATTTAAAAGACATGGCCCATGCCTATACAACAATTTCCAGAATTCAGTCTTGATTGACTATGTCTACTTTAATAATGGAAAAAAATTAGACTTCAACCATTTATAAAATACTGTGCATTTATCCTACATGCTCAAAACATTTAGCCAAATTATAAACAATATTTTACTTTACCACTCATAATTTTCAGCTATTATTTAATGCATATAGTTTACTTATTTCCTATTTCTATACTATTCATAAACATTTAAATACCAGATATTTTTAAAATATGTTTATGCATATTTATTTACTGCTTATATTCTTTAATGAATAAATCATCTGCAAAGGTATTACTAGGAATTTTTACTTCCAATAATGTCAGACAATCTTTAATACCCTTCAAAGGTTTAAAATCCTACAGAATATATTTTTATGACAGCTCTGTAAATCACACAGTACTTCTACAACATCACCATAAATTCAGAAATTAAGAAGACTACTTCTAAATTACCCATAGGGTAAAGAATAAATATGAAGAATACTAGAAAGTATTATAAGTATAAAACTGCTTTCCCAACATTTTAATATGAAGCTTTTAATATGAAATTTATCCTTCTTTTTAAATTTGAGATAAATGTTTCTGTAATTAATTTTCAGAAAAAAATGAAAAGAATATAAAAGATAAGGATAGAAACATGAAATATCCTATAAACTTGCTCTAAATAGGTAAGTAAAATCTAGAATAGCTCTGAAAAAAATTAATAAAACTGATAAACTCATGGGAACACTGATCAAGACAAAAGACAAAACAGAAACGATCAATATCAGAAATGACAGTGTACATCATTATTAATCTCAAAGATGTAACAAAGATAATAACAACAGGGACTTCCCCAGTGGTCCAGTGATTAAGACTCTGAGCTTTCATTGCAGGAGGCATGGGTTCTATCCCTGGACTGGGAACTAAGATCCCATTAGATAAAGGATGATGCCAAATATATATATGGGAAAATTTCAATGATTATGGATTATAGATTAAATAGATTAATCTTAGAAAATATGTATATATATATAATTTTTTCTTCCATTTCTAGTTTGTTGAGTGTTTTTGCCATGAAAATGTGTTGTACTTTGTCAAATGGCTTTTATGCATTGAGATGATCATATATGGTTTTTTTCTTTACTCTGTTACTGTTACATACTCTGGTAATGTAGACTGAGTTTCAAATATTGAGCCCACCCTCTCCCCTCCACTCTGGATATTTCTATGGCTCAAATCTTTACTCACTTCCATCTGTTTTTTAAATACCACCAGTTACTAACGTCTACTGTGACCATTGCACTAGTCCTGATTTATTCCTTTTTATTTTTTTTTTCCTATAAAACAAGATGGCTAGAAATGGATTCTTTTAGTTTTAATTTATGTTGAAATGTCCTAATTTTCTCTTCATGTCTAATGGTAGTTTCACAAAATACAAACATCTTGGCTGAATATTTTCATGGTTTTGAATAAGTACCTCTGCTGCCTGCTAGTCTACATTTTGATGATGAAAAATCAATGCTAATCTTCTTGATCTCCCCAAAATACAAAGTGCCCCTTGTCTCCTGCTGGTCTTAAGATTTTGTCTTTAACTTTGTCTTTCAGCCACTTGACCATGATGAATCTAAGTGTTGTTTCCAAGTGTGGTTCACTGAGTTTCTTCAAGGTATAAAGTAATATTTTATATTTTAATATTAATATTAATATTAATTAAAATATTAATATTTTAAATCAAATTTGGAAAAATTTAGTTTGGTCATTATTCCTTCAAATATTTTTTCTTCTCCCTTTTTCTCTTTTCTAGTTTTTATTTTATACATATGTTTAAATGCTTAACATTCCCCATCAATATTTCAATATCTTTCACATTATTACTTGAGTTATACAGTTTCTATTTACATATCCTCAAATTCACTGACTTTTCTGCTAATTCAAATCTATTGTTGACATCAATTAATTAATTTTCCATTTAAGTCACTATAATTTTTAGCTCCCAATTAATATTTTTTTATAGACTCTATTTCTCTTTTATTTTTCTTAATTGCTGTGAAAGTGCTGCACTCAGTACACCAGCAAATTTGGAAAACTCAGCAGTGGCCACAGGACTGGAAAAGGTCAATTTTCATTCCAATCCCAAAGAAAGACAATGCCAAAGAATGCTCAAACTACCACACAATTGCACTCATCTCACATGCTAGTAAAGTAATGCTCAAAATTCTCCAAGCCAGGCTTCAGCAATACATGAAACGTGAACTTCCAGATGTTCAAGCTGGTTTTAGAAAAGGCAGAGAAACCAGAGATCAAATTGCCAACATCTGTTGGATCATCAAAAAAGCAAGAGAGTTCCAGAAAAATATCTATTTCTGCTTTATTGACTATGCCAAAGCCTTTGACTGTGTGGATCACCACAAACTGTAGAAAATTCTGAAAGAGATGGGAATACCAGGCCACCTGACCTGCCTCCTGAGAAACCTATATGCAGGTCAAGAAGCAACAGTTACAACTGGACATGGAACAACAGACTGGTTCCAAATTGGGAAAGGAGTACGTCAAGGCTATATATTGTCACCCTGCTTATTTAACTTATATGCAGAATACATCATGAGAAATGCTGGGCTGGAAGAAGCACAAGCTGGAATCAAGATTGCCAGGAGAAATATCAATAACCTCAGATATGCAGATGACACCACCCTTACGGCAGAAAGTGAAGAGGAACTAAAAAGCCTCTTGCTGAAAGTGAAAGAGGAGAGTGAAAAAGTTGGATTAAAGCTCAACATTCAGAAAATGAAGATCATGGCATCTGGTCCCATCACTTCATGGGAAATAGATGGGAAAACAATGGAAACAGTGTCAAACTTTATTTTGGGAGGCTCCAAAATCACTGAAGATGGTGACTACAGCCATGAAATTAAAAGACACTTACTCCTTGGAAGGAAAGTTATGACCAACCTAGACAGCATATTTAAAAGCAGAGACATTACTTTGCCAACAAAGGTCTGTCTAGTCAAGGTTATGGCTTTTCCTGTGGTCATGTATGGATGTGAGAGTTGGACTGTGAAGAAGGCTGAGCGCCGAAGAATTGATGCTTTTGAACTGTGGTGTTGGAGAAGACTCTTGAGAGTCCCTTGGACTGCAAGGAGATCCAACCAGTCCATTCTAAAGGAGATCAGTCCTGGGTGTTCTTTGGAAGGAATGATGCTAAAGCTGAAACTCCAGGACTTTGGCCACCTCATGTGAAGAGTTGACTCATTGGAAAAGACTCTGATGCTGGGAGGGATTGGGGGCAGGAGGAGAAGGGGACAACAGAGGATGAGATGGCTGGATGGCATCACCGACTCAATGGACATGAGTTTGAGTGAACTCTGGGAGCTGGTGATGGACAGGGAGGCCTGGCGTGCTGTGATTCATGGGGTTGCAAAGAGTCGGACGTGACTGAGCAACTGAACTGAACTGAATTGTTGATTACCTGTCAGCACACATTGCTTGAATACTGTGAACATATTTTCATTCAGTTACTTGGGCATTTTTATAGCATCTGCTTTCAAGTTTTTGTCTGCTAAACCCAACATCTGTGTCCACTTGGTTTTAGTTTTGAGTGGCTGATAATTTCTTAATTATAATCACACATTTCTGTTTCTTTGCATATCTAAGAATGTGGGTTGAGAACCCTACAATATAAATAATGTATCAGATAAAGTGGTATTCTGTTTTATTTTTCTGAAGGCTGTTGCTTCCTTACTTTAGGAATACGCCTTGACTTAAACTAAAATGTCTGACCCACGAGTACAGCTCCTGGTATATGATGTGATGTCTTGGTTTTTCCATTCCTTTTTTCTCCTAGATTTCTGAGCTATGTGTCAACTGAAGGACTTAAAGTTTCTCTCACTGCCAACACCTCCCAGATACATTTCTGGAGGATCTGCTGTGAGCTCCCACTCCAGACCTTAGAATCCATCCAGGAAAGCTGTGGGCATTTGCTGCATGCCTGAACTGAGGCTGTCAGCACCAGCTGGTAAAGCTGTGGGGAATCTCTCTCACCTTGTGTCAAGTCCTCCACCTCAGACAAATAAATACGTTGGGGTTTTGCTTATCACCCAAATAGAGTCCGTTACCTCTTGCTGGCAAAGCTGCTTGGTTTTAACTGCCAACCACAAAGAAGCTGTCTTTAATTCTGTCCAAGACTGGGTGGAAGCACAAGCGCTCCCAGACAGAATAGTCAAGTTGAGCATCTTTCTCTAGCACAGCAGCAGTTTCTCACGAGTAAACAATTCTCACCTGATAGTCGGCCTTTTATCATTTCCCTGGGTCTTCAAATGATTGTAAAAATGTTTCCAGTTTTATACTAGACTTGATGGACTATGATTAACATTCCTTTTCATTCATATTCAATTCTTTTGTTCCTGCCTCCTTTTGCCAGAATATTTAGAGAAAAAAAAAAGTTTAACAGTTTCAAAATCATATTCCAAGCTTAGGCAATAGGCTAGGAGAAAATGCAGGGGGAGAAAAACACAAATCTATGATTCACTTTAAAGAACCACGCTCACACACATCAAGTGAGCTTTCATGGTTTCCTGAAAAGTATGATATTTTTGTTAATTTACCTTCCAATTCTTCCTAACTGTACTAGTCAGGATTCTCCAGACAAAGAACCACAGGAGATTTTATATATACATATGATGACTGCTATGATAGTCACCACCTAGGTGTGCCTCACAGGAGGATCCTAGAACACTTTACAGATTAATGGCATTTCATCGAATCCATGGGAGTTCCACTATCAGGGTTTCATAACTCTCAAGTGTACCATTTGTGGCTGAAGAATATTGGAGAGAATTAACATGAAGCCAATCAAAGTGTCCTGCCACCTTATTTATAAATGGAGCCTAAATCTCTCCTTTACACATTTAAGTCTTTGGCTAATATTATTTAAGTAATGTTCTCTTTCATGGTAAAACATTTCAGAGTAATCCAGAGGGTTCATAAACACAAAATTTTCCACTATATTAAACTGCTCCTATCTTTAATCCTGTAGCCTTTTTTATAACTTTTCTTGTTCACCATTAATTTTTAGCTGTTTTGGTTTGTTTGTTTTTTTTGTTTGGAAGTCTTTTTCTTTTGAACATCTACTGAATAGTTGAGATGAAAGATGGGTTCAGGTTGATCTAATAACGAGTTGTTTTGATCATGTGTAAATAAGATTCTGAGCAGGAAGCACTGGAGAACTGTTTCTGCTGATAAGACAACATGCTGTAGGAATGAAATTTCATGGCTGTATTTTCCTGAGCACATTGAAACTAGAAACCGCCAAAAGTTCTGCAGGGCTAGTCTCAGTCTATTGTTTATTCTGCCAAGAATGATTGGATGGTTTTGGACTCTTGGAGTGTCCCTCAGGTAGAACCATACCGAACAACTTCTGCCATTTCCAGTTCTCAATTCAAAACCAGCATCGTGAGTCTGAGGGGTGGGATATACAGTCCTACAAATGACTACTCATGGAGACAGAACACATTGTCACCAGTGGGAACATACATTATTTTAAACACTGTCATTTGGTTAGAATGCAGTTCAAATAACTGTATTTGGTCATAAAGGAAATCATGCACCAATTCCACTATACATATAAATATTTCTATGCAGACAACTGCACTGCTCCATGAGATGAATGTAATTTCAAAGGAGTTTCAGTTCAGTTCAGTTGAATCACTCAGTCATGTCTGACTCTTTGCAACCCCATGGACTGCAGCATGCCAGGTCTCCCTGTCCAACACCAACTCCTGGAGTTTACTCAAACTCATGTCCATTGAGTGGGTGATGCCATCCAGCCATCTCACCCTTGGTCGTCCCCTTCTCCTCCGGCCTTCAATCTTTCCCAGGATCAGGGTCTTTTCAAACGAGTCAGCTCTTCACATCAGGTGGCCAAAGTATTGGGGATTCAGCTTGAGCTTCAGTCCTTCCAATGAATATTCAGGACTGATTTCCTTTAGGATGGACTGGTTGGATCTCCTTGCAGTCCAAGGAACTCACAAGAGTCTTCTCCAACACCACAGTTCAAAAGCATCAATTTTTCCACACTCAGCTTTCTTTATAGTCCAGCTCTCACATCCATACATGACTACTGGAAAAACCATTGCTTTGACTCTACGGACCTTTGTTGGCAAAGCAATGTCTCTGCTTTTCAAAATGCTGTCTAGCTTGGTCATAGCTTTTCTTCCAAGGAGTAAGCTTCTTTTAATTTCATGGCTGCAGTCACCATCTGCAGTGATTTTGGAGCCCCAAAAAACAAAGTCTCTCACTGATTCCACTGTTACTCCATCTATTTCCCATGAAGTGATGGGACCAGATGCCATGATATTAGTTTTTGAATGCTGAATTTTAAGCCAGCTTTTTCACTCTCCTCTTTCACTTTCATCAAGAGGCTCTTTAGTTCTTCTTCATTTTCTGCCATAAGGATGGTGTCATCTGCATATCTGAGGTTATTGATATTTCTCCTGGCAATCTTGATTCCAGCTTGTGCTTCTTCCAGTCCAGCGTTTCTCATGATGTACTCTGCATAGAAGTTAAATAAGCAAGGTGACAATATACAGCCTTGACATACTCCTTTCCCGATTTAGAACGAGTCTGTTGTTCCATGTCCAGTTCTAGCTGTTGCCTCTTGACCTGCCTACAGATTTCTCAGGAGGCAGGTCAGGTTGTCTGGTATTCCCATCTCTTTCAGAATTTTCTACAGTTTATTGTGATCCACACACTCAAAGGCTTTGGCATAGTCAATAAAGCAGAAATAGATGTTTTTCTGGAACTCTCTTGCTTTTTTGATGATCCAACAGATGTTGGCAATTTGATCTCTGGTTCCTCTGCCTTTTCTAAAACCAGCTTGAACATCTGGAAGTTCACATTTCATGTATTGCTGAAGCCTGGCTTGGAGGATTTTGAGCATTACTTTACTAGCATGTGAGATGAGTGCAATTGTGTAGTAGTTTGAGCATTCTTTGGCACTGTCTTTCTTTGGGATTGGAAGGAAAACTGACCTTTTCCAGTCTTGTGGCCACTGCTGAGTTTTCCAAATTTGCTGGCATATTGAGTGCAACATTTTCACAGCATCATCTTTCAGGATTTGAAAGTTGAACTGGAATCCCATCACTGTCATTAGCTTTGTTCATAGTGATGCTCCCTAAGGCCCACTTGACTTCACATTCCAGGATGTCTGGCTCTAGGTGAGTGATCACACCATCGTGATTATCTGGGTCATGAAGATCTTTTTTGTATAGTTCTTCTGTGTGTTCTTGCCACCTCTTCTTAATATCTTCTACTTCTGTTAGGTCCATACCATTTCTGTCCTTTATTGGGCCAATCTTTGCATGAAATGTTCCTTTGGTATCTCTAATTTTCTTGAAGAGATCTCTAGTCTTTCCCATTCATTTTCCTCTATTTCTTTGCACTGATCACTGAGGAAGGCTTTTTTTTTTATCTCTCCTTGCTATTCTTTGGAACTGTGCATTCAAATGGGTATATCTTTCCTTTTCTCCTTTGCCTTTTACTTCTCTTCTTTTCATAGCTGTTTGTAAGCCCTCCTCAGACAACCATTTTGCCTTTTTGCATTTCTTTTTCTTGGGGATGGTCTTGATCCCTGTCTCCTATACAATGTCACGAACCTCCGTCCATAGTTCTTTTGGCACTCTGTCTATCAGATATAATCCCTTGAATCTATTTCTCACTTCCACTGTATAGTTGTAAGGGATTTGATTCAGGTCATACCTGAATGGTCTAGTGGTTTTCCCTCCTTTCTTCAATTTAAGTCTGAATTTGGCAATAAGGATTTCACGATCTGAGCCACAGTCAGCTCCAGGTCTTGTTTTTGCTGACTGTATAGAGCTTCTCCATCTTTGGCTGCAAAGAATATAATCAATCTGATTTTGGTATTGACCATCTGGTGATGTCCATGTGTAGAGTCCTCAAAGGAATTTAGGGCACAATGTTCAACAAACTATTGATTACATCTGAAAAAATGATTCTCATGAGACTCAATTCTCAGGTGAGGTATCAGGAGAAAACATTCATTTTGAAACCTTTAACTCTTTGTACATAGGAACTTTTACTAGAATAGTTTCTGATATCATTAGTCAACCTTGATTAAATAATTTTTTGTTGTTTTTTGGGTTTTTTTTTTTTTTACTTGGAATGAATTTTCATCATTCCTTCACTGACTTTATCGGTCAATAGTAGTCACAGTATATTTCAGTCAATTTGACCTTTCTAAATTAAGTCAATTAGACAAATGATGAAGCTAAGAATTTTTTGGTTGTCACTGATAACAACATTCAAATATTGGATTTCCGTATTAGTTTCCTTCCTCTGCAGGCTCCCTGGTGGTTCAGTGGCAAAGAATCTGTCTGCAATGCAGGAGACATGGGTTTGATCCCTGAGTTGGGACGATCCCCTGGAGGAGAAAATGGCAACCCACTCTAGTATTCTTACCTGGGAAATCCCAGGGTCAGAGAAGCCTGGTGGGCTACAGTCCATGTGGTCACAAAAGAGTCAGACACAACTTAGCAACTAAACAATAACAATAACAACCCCTTCTTCTGCATCCTAAAGTTTTTAATCACATGTCCAAGGAATGGAGACTACTATTATGATTTAGTAATTTCACATGTAAAATGAAATTCATCATTCAAAAGAATTATCACATGACCTGACAACACTTTATCATATAATTGTATCATCCCTTTATATAACCAAGGAGTAACAGAAATAATAATAGTAATCCTCTTTCACAGAGATTATTTTATATAATCATCACAATAACTCTATGAAAAATGTACTAATTACCCTGAGCTACAATGCCAGAAAAGAAAATAGAATCCAAGTCTATCATAGTATAAAGTCTGTCTTCTTAACCACTTGAAAGAAACATTTGAGATAAATTAACAGTTCTCCAGGAAAGATTAGCCTTGATAATGTCACTTTTAGTGATGTGTGTAGAGGGGGTTGAAAGTGACAAGACACCTAGAAAGACTGGAGAAAAAATAAAAAACCCATAGGATTCCCTATGCCGTTTATGAAGAAAATAATTTTCAGATGTGTTAAACAACTTCCCCCAATCATACAGCTATTATCTGAAGCTCCATACCACTTTAAATAAGACCTCTGAATCCTCAGATTCCAATTCTTCAGACTCTTCCAATTTTCACTGTTATCTCCATTTCTACAAAAGAGGGAGTTGGAACAGATGAGAAATAAAGGGAAGGATATTCTCAGCCGTGAAACTGTACAGCAAGTATCGGACCTCTCTAAAAAGATCATACAAGCCTTCAATGATACACAAGCACTTCATGTGATTTGGAGTGTCTCAGAAAACAATATTGAATTTTGACATGAAAAAGAAATTGTGTGTCAGATAAGCTGCACCTGTGTCAAGGCTGTGAAAGCTCTAAGTCAGGAAACATAGGGTTCCATCACTGATCCATTACTTGCTAGCTGAGAAACTTCTCTCAAGTTACTTTACTTCACTAGACCTTTATAGTTACAGAAGCATAGTGCTGTTGTGTGAATTAGATATGATGATCCATGTGAAGTGGTCAGTACACTGTTCCATACATCAGTTCAGTTCAGTTCAGTCATTCAGTCGTGTCCGACTCTTTGCGACCCCATGAATCGCAGCACGCCAGGCCTCCCTGTCCATCACCAACTCCCGGAGTTCATTCAAACTCATGGCCATCGAGTCAGTGATGCCATCCAGCCATCTCATCCTCTGTCGTCCCCTTCTCCTCCTGCCCCCAATCTCTCCCAGCATCAAAGTCCTTTCCAATGAGTCAACTCTTCGCATGACGTGACCAAAGTATTGGAGTTTCAGCTTTAGCATCATTCCTTCCAAAGAACACCCAGGACTGATCTCCTTTAGAATGGACTGGTTGGATCTCCTTGCAGTCCAAGGGACTCTCAAGAGTCTTCTCCAACACCACAGTTCAAAAGCATCAATTCTTTGGTGCTCAGCTTTCTTCACAGTCCAACTCTCACATCCATACATGACTACTGGAAAAACCATAGCCTTGACTAGACAGATTTTTGTTGGCAAAGTAATGTCTATGCTTTTTAATAAGCTGTCTAGGTTGTTCATAACTTTCCTTCCAAGGAGTAAGCGTCTTTTAATTTCATGGCTGCAGTCACCATCTGCAGTGATAGTGGCTACTTAATACTTGTTAGCTGCTGCTGTTGCTTTAATATGAACCAAGGGAAACTGTCACATCTAAACAAGATGATTTGTAAGTAGTGAAAATAACATTCTCTGACTTAACCACAATGAGATACTATTTATTGTGCTGATTCAAATGTAACATTATAAACCTACTAGAAGAAATGTGATAAATATCTATAAAGAGACATTTATAACCCATGAGATCAAACCAGGGAAACAGTGTAGCCAAGACACATTTTGGCTTACAAGTGATGGAGTGCAGTAGTAGTTTCAATTTCTTGACTCAAGTATTAGTGCAAAGTAACAAAGAAAATCAGAAATGCAAAATCTTCATTTAATAAAACTTAAACACAACTGCCATCACCATCGACAACATCTAAGTATAGCTGCAAAGCTCAGCAAAGACAACAGAGAAAAATAACTTGAAGATGGTGACCAAAAGAAGTAAAAATCGGTCTGATCTCAAATTTCTCCATGGCAAAAAAAATTCTAGGAGACAGAGAGCTCTAATACAAAGTATGGAGTGAAAGTGTAAACCAAAAATTTTATAACCAGCCAAACTGTCACTTTAAATAAAAAGTCATAAAATGAAAATAATTAAATCCAATAACCTATAAATCCTTCCTTTAAAAAAAGGACAAAATTCAACTAATCAAAAAATGACTAAAATATTACTATTAAAAGTTTGCAATGTCATGGAATTTACTTTACTTTAGTGTAAACTAAAACAAGTATGTTATTTATGGGTAAAGAACAGAATGTTTGTAACAAAGGTCATACATAATAATGCAGCTATGAAACAAAAGTTGTGAGGAAAGACATAAGAAAATGGAAGATAGTATAAACATACAATTTCATCTTTTACAGAAAAGAGATGAATGGTGTGAATAATAAAGATGATAAATATAAGCATAAAGTTAAAGAGTAAAAAGAGTTTCATATACTAAAATTAGGTAGTAAATTAAGAGAGGCATACAAAGGGAATAGAAATATATTTACTGCACTCTTACTCATGGTGTGAATCAATTTTTACTACATAAAAAAGGAACTTGAGTAAAGTGCAGAATTGTTTTTGTAGATTTAATGCAAGCCTAATTAATATTCCTGCATTTATTTTTCAGAAATTTCCTCTCTTATTCTAGAATCCATGCAGCAACATAAGGGACCAAGAACTTCCAAGGATATTTGAAAGCAGATTAACAAATCTGAAAGACTTAACATGACCAGATACCAAGGTTTATTATAAAAAGATAATGTGGCATCAACACAAGCATTAACTAAATACTCAATGAAAATCAGTAGCAAATCCTGAAACAGACACAGCCATATGTGGTTAATGGCCAATGTGGCCCTACAATGCAATGGGGGAAATACTGCATTTTTCAATAAGTAGTTTTGAGTCAACTAGTGCATTAATTTTTTTATGGCACCATAAAAAAAAAAAAAAACTACCACACATGTACTGGCTTAAAACAATCCAAATTTATTACTCATCTTTTCTGTGGGTACTGATACAGGTGAGCTGGGGCCTTTGTTCAGGGCCTCACATAGGAGGATGCACAGGAGCTGATAGTCAGGGCTGGAGACTCATTTAAGGCTCTGGGTCATGGTTGTTGCTGGAATTCACTTCCTTTTGGTTGTTGGGCTCAAGCCCTCATTTGATAGAGACTGCTATACCCTCACAGGTGGGCCCCTCTCCAAAATAGAAGTACACTCCTTCAAAGTCAACAGGAAGATTTCTCTCATACTTTGGAGCTCTTCCTTCAAAAAGGGCAAAGGCCCTCTGAAGAGCTCATCTGATTAGATTCAGTGTCAGTTAAAATAGTCTCCCTTCTAATTAAATCAAAGTTAGCTTAATGACATCTGAAAAATCACTTTACCTTTTTTCTGTAACATAGCTTAATCAATTACTGAGAGGAGACTATGCTAGGCACAAAAGGCTGGAATCTCAGAGGGCAGATCAGAATTTTCCACCACAATGAGATACACCTAGAGACAAAAAAACAGTTAAATCCTTATCTCAAAACTATAAACAAAATTCAAATTTTGTCTTACCTTATAAATAAAAATCAAGAAATTCCAGATTTGGGTGGGGAAAAAAATCATGCTTTAACAGAAGTGGAGAACAGTACATTAGTGATTGTGGTTTTGGCAAATAGCTCATTAAGACAAAAAAATAATACTAACAAAGAAAAATGATAAGCTGATTATTTCAAAGTTAAGAACTTCTGTTTATTAAGTCATGTTTGATTCTTTGCAACCCCATAGACTAATATAGTCCATGGAATTCTCTAGGCCAGAATACTGGAGTGGGTAGCCTTTCCCTTCTCTAGGGGATCTTCCCAACCCAGGAATCAAACTGGGGTTTCCTGTGTTGCAGGAGGATTCTTTACCAGCTGAGCTATCAGGGAAACCCTTCTGTTTATTAAACCAGAATAAAAATCCAAAGTATGAGAAGACATTTGTAATGTATATATACAACCAACAAAAGACTCATATCCACAATATGTAAAGAATTCTTACAAATCACTATAGGAAACAGAAAATTTAGTAGTATGCTGGAAAAAAGACTTGTAAAGGCAAATGACAAATAAACATATGAAATGTACTCAATTTGATTAACAGTCAGAGGAATGAAAATAAAAAATACAATAAAACATAACACTCACTAGAGTGGCCAAAATTTACAAAAAGATTAAAATGTAAAATACTACAGAGCATGTGAATGAACTGGGAACATTACTGGAAAATGCTTTGTCCATGCCTACTAAAACTGAACATACCCATCGTTGTGCAGAGCAATCTCATTTTTAGATTACGCTTAATAAACATGTACCCAAAAAATAAAATAAAATAATAAGCATGCATGTACCATGAGGTAGGCCAGCATATTCCTAGCAGCACTATTCCTCACATCCATAAAATGGAACTACTCAAGGGCTCTTCAGCAGAAGACTGGATAATCACGGTATATTTACTTAACAAAATAATATTCATAACAGGAATGAATGTTCTAAAACAATACACAGTAGTGAAATAAACACCCAAACATAAAGTTTAACAAAATAAGTGATACAAAAGAAGGAGTGATTATATAATTTATATCCAGTACATCCAGGAAAACATCTACTTCTGCTTTATTGACTATGCCAAAGCCTTTGACTGTGTGGATTACCACAAACTGTGGAAAATTCTGAAAGAGATGGGAATACCAGACCACCTGATATGCATCCTGAGAAATCTATAGGCAGGTAAGAAGCAACAGTTAGAACTGGACATGAAACAACAGACTGGTGCCAAATCAGGAAAGGAGTACGTCAAGGCTGTATATTGTCACCCTGTTTATTTAACTTATATGCAGAGTACATCATGCAAAATGCTGGACTGGATGAAGCACAACCTGGAATCAAGATTGCCAGGAGAAATATCAATAACCTCAGATATGCAGATGACACCACCCTTCCACCCTTATGGCAGAGAGTGAAGAACTAAAGAGCCTTTGATGAAAGTGAAAGAGGAGAGTGAAAAAGCTGGCCTTAAACTCAACATTCAGAAAACTAATATCATGGCATCCGGTTCCATCAGTTCAGTTCAGTTCATCATGGCACGTAGATGGGGAAACAATGGAAACAGTGAGAGACTTTGTGTTTGGGGGCTCCAAAATCACTGCAGATGGTGACTGCAGCCATGAAATTGAAAGACCTTGCTCCTTGGAAGAAAAGCTATGACCAACCTAGACAGCATATTAAAAAGCAGAGACATTACGTTGCCAACAAAGGTCCACAGAGTCAAAGCTATGGTTTTTCTAGTGGTAATGTATGGATGTGAGAGTTGGACTATAAAGAAAGCTGAGCGTGGAAAAATTGATGCTTTTGAACTGTGGTGTTGGAGAAGACTCTTGAAAGTCCCTTGGACTGCAAGGAGATCCAACCAGTCCATCCTAAAGGAAATCAGTCCTGAATATTCATTGGAAGGACTGATGCTGAAGCTGAATCTCCAATACTTTGGCCACCTAATGGGAAGAACTGACTCATTTGAAAAGACCCTGATGCTGGGAAAGACTGAAGGCAAGAAGAAGAAACAACAGAGGGTGAGATGGCTGGATGGTATCATCAACTCAATGGACATGAGTTTGAGTAAACTCCAGGAGTTGGTGATGGACAGGGAGGCCTGGCGTGCTGCAGTCCATGGGGTGGCAAAGAGTCAGATACAAATGAGAGACTGAACTGAACTGAACTGATACAGTACATAAAAGGAAAAAATAAGCAAAACTAACCTATACTATTTGAAGTCAAGATAAAGTTTACCCTTAAAATATGCAAAAAACTGAAGGGAAATGTGGGCAGAATTTTGAGGCTTGAGTAATGTTATTTTCCTTGAGCTGGATGTTATTTACACCAGTGTGTTAAGACTGTGAAAGATCTTTGAAAGGCACACTTCTAAGATATTTGCACTTCTATGTATATTACACAGCAAAATAAACTTTTTTACAAATAGAACAGAATGCCTCCAATTGCATTTAATTTCCAAGTTCAAAATTAAAATAAAATAATGCTAAAGATATCATTACAACCAAAACAAAACACACAAAAAAAGGTCAGAGTTACAACTTGAATATCAAGCTTTTATTTCAAGACAGAAAAACAAAATGAAAGAGAGCAGTGAATGCCTTTATAATGATAAATTTGAAATACACAATGGATATCTAACAATTTTGCATATACAGGCAAAAAATAACATATGTTCATCCAAGATGGGCTTATAACAAGCTCTGAAAATTTGCATCTCCAAAAAACCAACAACAAAAAAAGGCAATAATTCTCATAGTCAACACTTTCAGGACTCTGGAAATCAATCAAAGACTAGCTACAGTAATAAAAAATTGGTATGGTATTGCCATAAGAATAGACATTGTAGTCCAATGGAATAGATTTGAGAATTTAAAAATAAACCCATAGACCCACGGCCAATTTATTTTTGGCAAGCAAGGTAATACCCGTCAACTCAGACAAATAATCTCTTTAATAAATAGTGCTCAGATAACTGGACATCCACATTAAAAGAATGACAGTGGGCCCCCATCCTCCACCATATACAAAAATTATCTTAAAACAGATCAATCACTTAAATATATTGAAATTTTGAAAGAAACTTGGGAGGAAATAAGGAATGAATTAGGATAATTCACATCATAGGTCAAAAGGCTTCTCAGTTGAGAAACAAAGTGGATGGTTCAGCTCAGTTCAGTCACTCGGTTGTGTCCAACTCTTTGCCACCCCATGGACTGCAGCACGCCAGGCCTCCCTGTCCATCACCAACTCCTGCTCCCACTGGAGCAGCTGTGAGGAGATACCCCACGCCCAAGGGCAAATGAGAAGCCCCAGCTAGATGGTAGTAGGGAGAAATTGCATATTGAATCAAACCCCATACCTGCCAGAGATGTTCGAAGGGTTCAAACAAAACCTTGTGGGCACCAGGACCCAGAGACCCCACAGAGACTGAGCCAGACCTACCTTAGAGTGTCTCCTGCAGAGGTACGGGTCAGCAGTGGCCTGCTGCAGGGGCTCTGGGTGCAACAGACCTGGGTACGGCATAAGCCCTCGTGGAGGAGGTCACCATTAACTGCACCGTAGAGCCACCAGAACTTACACAGGACTGGAGAAACAGACTCTTAGAGGGACAAACAAAACCTTGTGCTCATCAGGACCCAGAAGAAAGGAGAAGTGACGCTACAAGAGACTGACCCACAGTTGCCCAGGAGTCTCCAGCAGAGGCATGGGTGGGCAGTGGTCGGCTACAGGGTTAGGGGCACTGAGTGCAGCACTGCCTGCATGGGACCTTTTGAAAGAGATCACCATTATCTTCAAAAGTGAAGTGAAGTCGCTCAGTCGTGTCCAGCTCTTTGCGACCCCATGGACACCAGGCTCCTCCGTCCATGGGATTTTCTAGGCAAGAGTACTGGAGTAGGTTGCCATTTCCTTCTCCAAGAAATCTTTCAGACCCAGGAATCGAACCTAGGTCTCCCGCATTGTAGATAGACGCTTTACCGTCTGAGCCATAAGGAAGTCTTAAAAGTTTATCTTTTAAGATAAGTCTTAAAAGTTTAAAAGTTATCTTCAAAGTTTTTGGTAAATAAACAAAGGCACTAAAGAACCAGGAGAAAATCTAACATAAACTCAGATTAAGGCATGGCCTCCTAGGTATGTTTCAAAGCTCAGAAAATAGGAGGAAAGCTACATCACAGCCGCAGTCTTCGGAACCAAAGCCCAGAAACACTACGAGTGGCCACAGGGAGGCAACCAGCGACCCGGCCCAGGAGCGGCCCCGGCCGGCGAGGACTCGCAGGCTCCAGGGCCCTGGGGCTGGGCGGCCACCTTGGCCAGCCCCCTCTCCGCCGGGGGAGGAGACCCGCACTGCTGCCCCGCCGCGGGAGACGCGCACACTCACCTCGCGCGGCCTCCTGTCCCTGAGGCACCTGCAGGCCGGCGTCCGGTCAGGGCGTTCTGTCAGGCGCAGTCACCCGAGGGCGGGCTGCAGGCCTGAGGCGCGGGAGGCGCTGGGTGGTCACCTTTGCTGCCCCAGAGCGCAGCCTCCAGGGCTCGGCTTTCGTCGGGACCCCAGGTTTACGACTTGGGGGTTATCTCTGAGCCCTGGGTTTACATCAGGACCCCAGTTTACGGCTGAGCCCGCTTTACAACGTGGGGTGTCAGACAAGGGCTTTAGTCAGGTGAGGGTGTCCGGACCCAGACCACGCCCTGAGTTCCCACAGGACCGTGCCCATCGGAGGGCCCAGGGGCGAGCACTGCGGAGGCAGAGGCGACTCTTTGGGGCCCCAGCAGCTTCCCGGTCTCTACCAGGTGCGTGTGCAGGTGACCAGGCAGCTCGGGTGGGAAGGGAGCCGGTCCACCAATGGTGACCGTGGCCTGGGGTGGCTCTGCTGCCCTGCAGGCCGGGCCCTGGGCACCTGGGGCCCTCGGGTTTGCTTGGGTTTCCTGGAGGGCCTCTGTGATTCCAGGATCAGTGGTTGTGTGTGTACTGTGATGTTAAGTATGTAGTTTATATAATACTATAGTATATGTAATACCTATAACGTTATAATGCTTATAGTATATATAGTGCATATACCCATAATATATATAATAGCCGCTGTGATTCCAGGATCAATCATTGTGTGTGTGTACTGTGCATTTTAAGTATGTAATTTAATAATACCTATAACATTATAATACTTATAGTATATCTAAAATATATAGTATTTATAGTACATATATAATAGCTATATATATAATACCTATAATATTATAATCAGTTCAGTTCAGTTCAGTTCAGTCGCTCAGTCATGTCCGACTCTTTGCGACCCCATGAATTGCAGCACACCAGGCCTCCCTGTCCATCACCATCTCCCGGAGTTCACTCAGACTCACGTCCATCGAGTCCGTGATGCCATCCAGCCATCTCATCCTCGATCGTCCCCTTCTCCTCCTGCCCCCAATCCCTCCCAGCATCAGAGTCTTTTCCAATGCGTCAACTCTTCACATGAGGTGGCCAAAGTACTGGAGCTTCAGCTTTAGCATCATTCCTTCCAAAGAAATCCCAGGGCTGATCTCCTTCAGAATGGACTGGTTGGATCTCCTTGCAGTCCAAGGGACTCTCAAGAGTCTTCTCCAACACCACAGTTCAAAAGCATCAATTCTTCGGCGCTCAGCCTTCTTCACAGTCCAACTCTCACATCCATACATGACCACAGGAAAAACCACAGCCTTGACTAAATGGACCTTTGTTGGCAAAGTAATGTCTCTGCTTTTCAATATGCTATCTAGCTGGTCATAACTTTTCTTCCCAGGAGTAAGCGTCTTTTAATTTCATGGCTGTAGTCACCATCTGCAGTGATTTTGGAGGCCAAAAAAATAAAGTCTGACACTGTTTCCACTGTTTCCCCATCTATTTCCCATGAAGTGATGGGACCGGATGCCATGATCTTCGTTTTCTGAATGCTGAGCTTTAAGCCAACTTTTTCACTCTCCACTTTCACTTTCATCAAGAGGTTTTTTAGTTCCTCTTCATTTTCTGCCCTAAGGGTGGTGTCATCTGCATATCTGAGGTTATTGATATTTCTCCTGGCAATCTTGATTCCAGCTTGTGCTTCTTCCAACCCAGTGTTTCTCATGATGTACTCTGCATATAATACCTATAACATATATAATACCTATAATATATAGTATATATAGTAGTTATATATACCTATGATATATAGCATATATTGTGCATATAATGTATATAACTGTGTGTGCATATGTACATATATATACTGTGTGTATTAAACACACATTTATCAGAAAAGGAAACATTGTCTCTTAATTGTAGGAAAAGATGTTCAAACTCCCTTTTAATAAAAGAAATAAAAATTTAAAAACAATTGACAATTTTTCACCTAGTTAAGTGGTAAAGATGATAGATGAATAGATAGGTAGATATACTTCCCACCAGAAAATAGGAAAACAGACTGTCTCATTTACTGTTCGTGAAGGATAAGTCAACAGAATTCAGTGAAAGGTAATTTTTACAATACCCAGTGTGTGTTCACATATACACAAACATAAGTATGGAAATTACTTTGATCTAGCAGAATTTTTCTCCTTAGCAGTTATTTGCTGATATTCTTTCACCTGTGGGAAATGAGGCATGCACAGATTGTTGCAGCGTGGTTTATACAAACACAAATTGGATGAGACATAAATACCCATTAATGGAAGACTTGTTAAATTAATTATGTACATCAATAAAGTTGAGAACCCGGTAGGGAACATTTAAGGGAAAGAAGCAGCTGTATATGTATTTTAAGTAAAACAGTAGGAATAGATGAATGTGTGTCTATGAGTATGTATGCTTGTAAATAAAAATAAATGTGAAATAAGTAAAGCTTGTTACTTCTGAGGAGGAACATTGGATAGATGGGAACAAATGAATTTCACATTCTTTGTGTACATTTGTGTATTACCTGTTCTACAGAATAAATATCAGAAAAGTAAACAAACACCCAAGTTAATAACAGTGAGATGCTGTGCAGAGACTCTAGCCCAGGGCTCTAATCTCTGACTTTTCCTCTAACAATCTGTGACTTTATTAAGGCCAGTTCCTTAACACCGGGACATCCCTATTCTTATCAGGTAGATGAAGAGGGGACTTATAAAGAGCATTTTAGGGATCATTTGATTTCCAGTCATCTATCAAGCTATTCATGTCATAAGACAGATGCAGCAAGACCCAGTGTTTTATGGGTATTGTGGTTTTGGGGTTTTGATGTCTCTCTCTTTTTTTTTTGAAACCATCTTCATTGGTCAATATGCTTCCTGTACATTCTAACGGAGGGAAGAGAGACTTTGCTCAAAAACTTTTATTTTATTCATAATGTAAGTCAGTTGCCATACAAACACTGCCTTCAGTTTCTCCCATATTCTAAAAGAAAGACAATAGTCCAATCAGAGTATTATTCCTCATTATGTAATTTTTCTATCAAAAGCTTGGGAGGGTTTTAAGTTCTATCTTGATCTGTTTGCTGCTTCATGCATACATGCTGTAATTACATTCAAATTGACACCTTCAGAGTAAAAAATTTTTTTCTTCATGATCTCACTGCCTTAGGTAGTTTCTCAAAGTGTGCACACCCCCAAAATAAAGTTATGTGATGCTAAAAATGAACTCATTATGCGCAAATTGTTGCCTAGGAAAAGAGCCATTTAGAGGAAATCGCAGACGCACAGATTTGAGTGAACAACTGTTCATCATTTTCCAATTAGTTCTTGTCTCTGTGTGTGTGTTTTCAGTCTTTAATGCTGTACCTTTCTGTCTTCGCTTTTTTGTGTGGATTGTATGGCAGGCTTATTTCTCTGCCTTCAAGCTGCTGTTGAAAGGTTTATGGGATATTATGCTTGTGGATGAAAGTCTATTGGCCCCACTTGGAAATCTGTTGAAAACAAGCTATCTTGTGTATTCAATTTGAATCATAAACTATGGAGTAGAGGATCTGGTGAGAATGGCCTTGGCTTATCCACTGAGGTGTGTGGAAGATGAGTTTTGTGAGAGAGACTGAGGAGTGCTGAACGTAGATAGAGAATAATCCTTGATTATTCGACTGACAGGAATACATGGCGAGGCTTGGGAGGCAGGGATTCTTAGGTCATCTACAGTCATGTGTTTGCTTCCAGGACAGAAAATACTTCTATCCCCAAAAAGTGTGTTCTGATTGAAGAGATGCTTGGGAAACTCGGGTGACTGCATTGACTTCCAAGAGGTTGTGAAACACAGTACAGATGTTCTAGATTTATTTTAAGGGGCATGGGATTTTCACCCTATTACCCGTGCACTATGCCAATAGTGCACTCAGTAAAATGCCATCACATTCAACATTTCATACCGTTTCATCTCAACACATACCCCTTATCTTCACGTGTGACATGTGGGCACTGAGCTCACATCCATGAGAGTACTCTGGGTGTGTACGATGTACAACAGAAACATTGCTTAAATCATGGGCAAATCCATAATGATAAGACAGAGAATATCCACGGAGAGAAGGCCAGCAATGGACTAAGGACAAAGATCTTAAGGCACTGTGTTTGAGACTGTTTAGGGAATAGTGAGCTAACTGTCCAGCTGTTTCTTTGTGAGCACATACCTGCTAGGTTTCTGCTCCAGCCATGCACCACAGTGGGTGCTGTGATCCTGTGATTCCACCATAACTTGATCAGTGGCACTGCAGCTAAGTAACTGATTGTACGTCAGGCAGCAGAGAGATCTTTGATTAATCTCCTCCTGGTATGTTTAAAAGATGGAAAACCCCCTATGGGTTCCCGTTTGCTCTCCTTCTTTGCAGAGATCAGAGACAAATAGTTCCTTGCCGTGTTATTCTTGTCTGTGTAAAGAGGATTTGTACAAGAAAGTCCCTGGTGTAAACAGTATTGAAAACTTGTCTGAAGGATTAAAGCACCTCTAGTGATCTGCCCCCAGGACTGTCTTCTTGCAGGCTGCACTGATGATGCCAGGAGCAAGCTGCTTTGGATGGTGCTCAGCACCAGCATAGAAAATAAGTACAGACTGAAACAGTACAAAATCAAGCTTTACCTCTACATTTTAATGTAGATATTAAAGGAGGGCAGACTCAAGATATTAGGATATATGCATAATGTATCAACTGAAATTAGAGACACAATGAGCTGTTTTTTATACGTTCAGTGGGCATATTGAGCTATGTAAATGGGACTGTTAAGAACAGAGAAAACCAAAGCAAAGAGAAATCAAAGTATAGGCACAACAAAATGCTAACACTTGAAAACACTTTAGAGCTTGTGGAAGTAGGATTCAGGATTTTTTCCTGCTACATCAGAAAAGTAGTTCAGTGTCATTTACTAGTTCCCAAACAGGAAATTTGGTTTGACTGTCAAAATAATCTCTTCGGATTAGCGAATCATTAACAACTTAATCCAGCAAAGCTCTGCTTTTATTTCCAGGCCAAGGTTAGTGAAGAATGTTTGACACTTACGCTGGGACTCACTGGCAGTCCTCTAATGCACTGACAACATTCTGAAGATTACTGATAAATCTAAAAATCACAGATAGAGCCCTGCCCAAGATGGCACCCATCTGTTCATCTTCTCTGCCCTCCGGAGTGGACAGAAGTCACTCATACACCAGTCACCACCTTTGTACCTGCTCTGTCACGGGTGGGGGTGCACTACTGACCATTTAAGCTACTCTTTAGGATGGGAAAGTTAGAGTGGAGGAGAGCCCCTGTGAGGAATCTGTACAAAGTGTCCTTTCCGAATTCACTGGACACTTCTACAGGTTCCCATTCACTTAGTGCTGCTTAGCCCATATTCACAAATATTTGAAGAAGAAAAGTACTTGTTGCCAGTAATCACACCACTTGAAGAGAGACATCTATAAATATGGACACCATGAATCAGCACACCTTAAAAAGTTTTTCCATTTCAAAATGACATTTGAGATGGAATCCTGTGGATTAAAGAAAAAGCAGGAACCTGTGGGTTTAACAAAGTAGGAGAGTTGGTTTTTTTTTTTTTCACCCCTTAGTTTCCAATATTGTATAACATGATAATGTTTGCTGTGAATCTACAAGATTACATTGCACGTGTGTGCTGTGAGGTTTCTAACTGTTGCCTCCAGCTATTTCACAAGATTATTAAGTGCTCAGAATAGGTTTACTTTGGATGTCAGTTGTCCAGGGAGCTTTAACTGTTATGCTTTGTCACATATATTTTACAGCATGGTTCAAAGATACTGGGTTACTGGGAGCCTTTTCCACAAACTGCTGTCCCATTTCCTTGGCTCAGTGTGTCCTGAACTACATAACGGGGAGGTGCAGTCATTTATCTTCCTCATTTTCTCTACAGTTACACACACACAGGGATGAAACATTATGTTCCATGTGTCCTACTGCATTTCCTAACTAGTCTGTAAAAATCATTAACATTTATTGTTAATATGGACTATTGTGGGCTTCCCAGGTGGCTCAGTAAAAGAATCCACCTGCCAGTGCAGGAGACACAAGAGACGCAATTTCAGTCCCTGGGTCTGGAATATCCCCTGGAGGAGAGTATGGCAACCCACTCCAGTATTCTTGCTGAAAAATTTCACAGGTAGAGTCTAGCAGGCTATAGTCCACGGGGATGCAAAAGAGTTGGACACAATTTAGCAACTAAACAGCAACATGGACCATTATACAGATTTCTACTGAAATGCCAGCATACATTTTTAAATTTCTAGAACACATCCAGTGAGGGACTATACTCTATTGTGATTTTGCCATTTGGCAATAATTTACATCAGTAAAAGGTCACAAGAATGTTGAGAAGCATTTTTTTTTTCAGATTGCATGCGGTAAGATTAAATGGGAGAATGTTGATGTTCCATTTTGTGATTCCAGAAAAGTCTTTTTCTTCTCTTAGTTCCATAAACTATAGGTATGGCATCATTATTTTTATCTGCTACGTTTGTTTCATTTTTTATTTTTATGTTTATATTTTTAAACTTCCCATGTTTTGTATATTCAGGGGTGGATGGAAACTTTGCCAGAAAATCAGTTTCTTTACCCTTGGGCCCATATTCTCTGTGCTTTCAATAATTGGAAGAAAAAAAATTCAGTGAGAACGTGAACTTTCCCCTTTTGCAGGATCCCTCCAAGTGTTCGATTGTCTGCCCACTGAACAGTATGTTCTACTATAAGTTTCAAAATATTGCTATTCTCACTTACTGTACTTTTTGTGTTTGCATAATTATAACATTTTCTTTCTTTCCTGTACTCCTACCACTCCATATATATATATACTTGTACGTATATGTCAGAAAAAATGACAAAAGAACCAGAGAGAAAAATCACAAAATTCAGTTTGAAGAAGTTTCTATTCCTACTGCTTCAACTGAACTTCCATTTCTGCTGCTCTGGGCTCTATGGCCAGCATGCCAGCTGCTTGACCTCCCTTGTCCTCATTCCTGTCCTCCAAAGTTAATTAGTTTGCACTTTGTGACTGGCTGCTGTTGCCTAGAGTCCCTGGAGTTAATCATGTCACGAGGGAGTGTGTGTTCACTCAGGGACTTTCGATCACAGTGCTAATTGTATGGTTAGTCTAAGGCGGGTGCAGTGGTGCCCATGTAGTCTCTTGCAGAGGAGGGAACATAAATCTAAGCGCGGGCAGCTCTTCTCTCCAGCAGTTGCATGTGGAAGGCACGAGACTGCAGATTGCAATGCAATCTTGGTGTGGATTGCATGTCTATCTGTAATCTCTAAATACCGCTAGAGGAGAGTACTTGTTAAGCATTCAGGTACAGGAACTAAATAAAACATAAAATTTCAGGGAAAGAATATGGGGCAGATGGCATTACCATATTGTAAGTATGACAGTGTCATATATCAGGACAGATAAGTGTTTCCCACGTTTCTCCAAACATTACAGATATGTGCCCTGATGCTTTAGAAGACCCCTAAAAACATGAAAAAAGTTTCAGTCTTTTTAACTTTACCTCTCCAGTGTATGTGTAGTGGTAGCTCATGGTTTTAAGTTTCAATTTTCTGATGATTAATGATGCTGAAAACTTTCTGTTTATTACTTATTTTTATATCTATATTTATGATGTATCTATTCAAGACTCTTTTCCAGTTTTTATACATTGGTTTTATTTGTTTCTGATTTGTAGTATTTCTTCATACAAAATATTACTATTAAAAGACCTTTGATAGACATTGCAAATATCCATGGATTGAGATTTCATTTCTTACAGTGTTTGTTGATGAACAGCAATGTTTAATTATGATGAAGCAAAACTTTTCTCCTTGTCTATGTCCAACACTTTTATTGTTTGCCTTGTTTATTTAAAAAATCTGCCAAACTAAAATTTCTAGTGCTTTCTTCCAGATGGTTTATAGTCATGGTTTACATTTCAATCCACATTACTTGTTCTCTATGTGGTAGGGGTCAAAGTTATTTTTTTTTCTATATCAGTACCCTCTTTTTTAGCGAAAAAATGAAAAAAAAAGTGAAAAAAAATTGTATGGACTTACTACTAGCTATTGAATTGCTTTGGAGCCTTTGTTGTAAATCAGATGACCAAATTAGCATGAGTTTTTGGACTCCATATTTATTCTATTGGTTTAATTTCCTATCTTTATTGTAAATATTCTCCCATTCTATTATTTTTATTTAAGCTTAATTATTCTGGGTGCTTTGAATTTTCATATAAATTTTAGAATCAGCTTGTCAGTTTCTACAAATACAAACGAATACTGACACTTTGATTTAGATGCACTGTACATACCAAATGATCAGTGTGTGGGCAAAGGATATATGGGAAATCATATACCCTCCCCTCAATTTTGCTACAAACTCAAACACGTTCTAAAAATAATCTATTACAAATGACTGAGTCTGTAGGTATGAAGGATATTGATTTTGTGTTTGATTTTTTTATAATATCTTTTTCTAGTTTAATGCTGGGTAAATGCAGACATAAACTGAAAAGTTGGTATAGAATTGTAATTATTCTTTCTTGTATGCTTAATAGAATTCACCACTGGAACTGTTTAATTTTTTTAATAGTGACAAGGTTAGTCGTACTTTTCTTAAGTGAGCTTTGGTGATATGTATCTTCCAAGGAATTTTCATCTATTAATAGAGAATTATTTTTCCCCTTGTCTTTCTTTTACTGGCCATGGGATCCGATGGCCCCTTTCTCATTCCCAGTATTAGTAATCCATTTGCTCTTCCTTTCTTAGTGTATTAATCAGTATAGATTCAGATTTATTCACTGATCATCTTAAAGAACCAGATTTTATATTCTCTTATTATACTGTGACTATTTTCCTTATTTTAATTGAACTGATTTCTGCTTTAATTTCCTTCAGCGTACTTACCTCACATTTATTTTGCTCTTCTTGGTCTAGTTTATTAAGGTATGCACTTTTCTCATTGACATCAAAGCTTTCTTCTTGTCTGATGTGAGCACTTGTTCCTATAATTTTTTCTTTATGCTACTTTAGCAAAGCATCGAGAACTCTCCTGCACTGTGATTTTTATTCAGTTACACGTAGGCTCTGTTTGGTCCTTTCCCACAAGGTGCTGCCTAGCAGTGGCCAGGGGCGGTTGTAGTGCAGCCCATGATGGGTATGTTATTCATAGCATTTCTTGTGTTTATTATCCACATCTAGATCTTTTATGAGAAGTAGCATTTTCTCCCACTTTGGCTGGGAAAACTCCAACAGACCCTACCCACCGGGACCTTCAGAATCTCAGTTCTTAACCTCAGAGCACTCTTTTTGCCTGATGTGAATTGCTGCCCCTTGTCCTGAGCATAAGAGCCCTGCTCTGTGAGCTCCTGTTCTCCATGGCAAACCCTGGAGGTTCAAGCCTCCACCCCTGCTCCACCCCCAACTCTGAGCTCTCAGCTCAGTGGTATCACGGCACTCTGCTTGGATGCCTTAGTTTTATCCTGTGGTAGGAAATTGCCCACAGATGGAGAACCGGTGTGGCCGTGGCACTCACCCCACAAGCTTCCCATTTCTAAAGCAAATGCCCTCCGATGGATGGTGCCTTAACTGCCTTTACCAGAGCCTGACAACAGTGTCTCATGTGTCCTGTCCAGCATCGTGGCTGTCGAGAGTGGGAGGAGTCAGCCCTGCGCCAGCTACTGCACCACAGCTGGACATCAGAATCTCCCTTGTGCACCTTTCAAGCAGAGGGATCCTTCAAAAGACAGACCTGTTTCCTGTCAGCAAGTGTGATGTTTCTGAATTGTGGTTACAAAAAGAGCAACGAAAGCAAATGTGTAAACAGCACATCTGTCTCCTGCAGTGTCCCCCTCACAGTCGTGTGAAGAGTGTCAGACACACCTGCCACTGTGACTGCCCTGCCAGACACTGACAGCTGAGAACCCATGCCTACCCCAGTCACAGAAAGCCGCAAGCCTTTAAAATCACACATCTGGGGGACCTCTCCAGCTAGAGCCATTGGCAGTATGTATTGCCATGCTTCCAAAAGGATAGTAGTAACCACAGAGTGAGAGCATTCAGAGGACACACCATGAAAAGACATGACACTAGGTGCGTCCATCTGGAAAGGCAGGTTACTAGATGCATCTGACTCATGTCAGCACACTGCTCTGAAGTTATGGGGCTTTTCTTTTTTTCCCAGATTTATGGAGATGTAACTGACATACAGCCCTCTATATGCTTACGGTGTACAGCACAGTGATTTGACTTACATATGGGGCAAGAAGTGATTATTACAATAAATTTAGCGAACATCCAATTATAAGGTAAATATATGCAAAATTAAAGAAATTTTTAATAAATTTTACTTGTGATGAGAATTCTGAGGATTTACTCAGTGTAATAATATGAAGAGTGAAAGTGTTGGTCACTCCGTCGTGTCTGACTCTGTGCAACCACATGTTCTACAGCCCCGCCAGGCTCCTCTGTCCACGGGATTTCCCAGGCAAGAATACTGTGGTGGGTTGCCATTCCTTTCCTAGGTGATCTTCCCAACCCAGGGATTGAACACAATGTGGGCCTCCCACATTGCAGGCAGGTTCTTTACCGTTTGAGCCCCCAAGGAAGCCTCAAAGTAATAACATGCCAGCGTTGATTTCATTGTTGTTGTATATTACATTTCTAGTACATATTTATCTTATAATTGGAAGTTTGTTCCTTTCAATTGCCTTAATCCAATTTTTTCTTCCCTGACCCCCTGATTCTGGTAACCACAAATCTGATCTCTTTTTCTGAGTTTGTCTTTGAAGCATAATTGATCTACAACACTATGTTACCTCCTATTACACAAAATAAAGATTCAATATTTCTGTACATTTTAAAGTTATCACCATAAGTCTAGTTATAATATGGTTATTGACTATTCCCCACACTGTACATTTCATATCCATGTCTCATTCACTTTGCAACTGAAAATTGGCACTTCTTGTTCACTTGTGCAGGTATGTTTTTTTTTTTTTACTTCCTTAAAGAAACACCTTTGAATAGTCACCACATCCTATCTTTCTACATCTTTCTTAACACTAAGCTTTTCTCTGTTCTTCCTGTTTCTCCTCTTCTACTCACAAGAGCACAGGTGGGTAGAAATCATGAACAGTTGACAAGGTCCAGGTGTACTGGGAGAATAGGAAATCTAAGCAACTTGTTTCTCCTACTGTAAGCCAGAGGAAATCTCAACTATGCTATCTATGGAAGATAACCATGGCCTAGGGCATGAGTGCATTATCTAAGAATGGTGTGTCCAAATAGTAGAGTACTTTGAAATGCCATAAAACTCACAGCAACATTTATACCTCAGTTGAAAATCAAAACATAGACTCCTGTCTTTACCAAATCCCAGGAATTTGTAGGAGGCATATGTTTTTCCCGAGAGTCAACTTCTGTAAGATAATGAAAATTGATATGCTAACCTCTGTTTCAATGAAGTAGTTATGAATTTGTTGCCTGGTAACAGAGTTAGTATATTTAATATTTATTTCTTGAAAAGTACACATCTTGATATATTTTTTAGAGATATTATGAATCAGGTGAAAATATTGACTTGATATTAAAATGGTTTATTTCTAATGGCTTTGACAATTATAATAATAAATAGTACATGTTAGCTCAAAAATAATAGTTGTCTTTGGGACACAAAAAGCTCAGGGGCATATTTCAGGCAAACCCCAGTGGAAAATGAGTCCCTTAGGACAGTTATTGATTTGAATCCGCTGTGGGCTATATTCCCTCTGTCCATATTTCAAGGATTCATCTTCTTTATATTTTTTCCTGTTTTCACAACAGCTCTCGCTCCAGCTCAGGCTTGATGGGCAAAAATGATGTTTGATGCTGAGTACACATCTGGTCACTACTGACATTAAGTGCTCTGAAAATCCATCCTTGTTGACAGTGGGGAGGGCCGTGTCCTCCAGGAAGTTACTTGCCACTTCGTTGTTGTTCGGTCACTCACTCCGTCGTGTCCGACTCTGCGACCCCATGGACTGCAGCAGGTCGGGCTTCCCTGTCATACCATTCTCTTATTTGCAGTCGTAGTAAGATAATTTTGTGGCTGATCTGGTGGCAGTGTAGTATAGCTTTTAACTATAAGTGTTTTTTTATGTAACACTTTAAAACTGAACAGCTAAAACCATAAAAATACAGTGAAACTTTACATTTATTTTTTACACTTGTAACACTAAAAATGCACTAATATGGTGACATAAGACAGGAGAATGTTGTGTGATTACATTAAATGTGACAGAAAATAAAGTGTAAAACTTCTTCAAGTAAATTTTCATTGATCATTTTTGCTAAGCACCCCATCCAAGGATCCCCTCACTGTACTGGAACTCTGACTCTTCAAGAGAGTCTGATTGCAGGTATGTGTTAAGTAGAGCTGACATTGGCTTCCTGGAGCTCCTGGGGTCTCTGCAAAGAGACGTCCCCCTGACACCCACAGCCCCTCCCCATCCACTGCCTCATAGAAAGCCTCCTGCCTCTTGCAGCATCTGAGCGGGTGGTCTGGGTCTCTGACAGCATACCCCTGAAACTCATCTCAGTTTGGATCATCTTTGTGTTGGGTTCAGTGAGTATTTAATTGTGTATTCTCTGTTAGCTCATCCTCACCATGAAGTTCAAGTTCTGAAGTTTTAGTCAAACCAAAGGGAAGAGTAGAAGACTCACTCTTACTCACCCTTATTTTCTCCCTCCCTGAGGAAGGAGCCTCTTCTCCCATCTCCCACCCAGGACCCCAGGGACTGGCTACGATACTTGTTTCTTAACATGGTAAAAACATCCTGGTGATGCAGAGGGCTTCATAGGAGGCAGGCCAGGAGGGTCACCTGGATTGTGAAAACTTCATGGACACCCCTCACACCTGACCTGTGGTCAGTCTTCATTGTCTTGCATTACTTAGTCATAAATCTGGCCTCAAGATATTGGACCCCCATACTGAGGCCAGGGGAAAAAAAAAAACAAACAGAAGAAAACAGCTCATCATTGTTGCCTAGGGGAAAGCTCACCAGATGTGTCCCTTAGGAGATCTCAGCTGGTTGGACATGGGCACTAAAGCACCCTACAGGTCACTCCATCCGTCCAGCCACCTCCTCCACCCACACCTCTTGGACGCAGCAACAGGAAACAGCTGCTCGAGAAGGGAGCGCATCACATTCATACCCACGCAGTGGCCTCCCCGACCCCCGCATGGGCTCTTGAGGCTGCAGCGGGGCCAGGTCACCTCTTTAACGGACTGGAGTGCAGTTTTAGCCAGAGTTAAAGGGGATCATCATTAGAAACTGTTTCCTTCCTAATGGCTGTGATGACGACCTTCTACTTAGATAGCTCCGCTCAGCTGGAATGGCCACAGCTTATTATGTACTTAAAATAATGCACTTTATCAATCACTAAAATGCCACTTCTCCCAGGCGGGAAAATCACTGTCCTATTAGAGCCAGTGGCCATTGGACCCCCACACTGAAGAAGAGGGGAAGAACATTACCTTCTGAGGAGTGACTTTGTTCTGAGTAATGTGTTTTGGTTTGTTCCAACATGCTAATGTTTAATTGTTTTCCTAAGAATACTACATACAGGCTTCATTTTACAGCTCAACTAAAAGATTACTCCTCTGTGCTGCTGCTGCTGCTGCTAAGTTGCTTCAGTCGTGTCCGACTCTGTGCAACCCCATAGGCGGCAGCCCACCAGGCTCCCCCGTTCCTGGGATTCTCCAGGCAAGAACACCGGAGTGGGTTGCCATTTCCTTCTCCAAAGCATGAAAGTGAAAAGTGAAAGTGAAGTCGCTCAGTGGTGTCCGACCCTTGGTGACTCCATGGACTGCAGCCTACCAGGCCCCTGCGTCCATGGGATTTTCCAGGCAAGAGTACTGGAGTGGGGTGCCACTGCCTTCTCCAAAAGACAGATTACTCATCAGATGAGTAGATTTTAGGGGGGGCTTCAGTGGTTTTTATTTGTATTTATAGAAAAGACAGATTACTCATCTATAAATACAAATAAAAACCACTGAAGTCCCCCCTAAAATCTACTCATCTGCTGCCTGTATTTTTCAAGGAAATGTATTTTGGCGAAAAAAATTTTTCCCTTACCTACAACAGTTTGAAGTAAAATCCTCCACACTCAGGGTGTCTTCTCTGGTGGTCACCATTTCTTGGTATGTCTGAGACTGAAGTGCAGTGCTCTTCCTAAAGCTGTCCTCTGATAAGTGAACCTCACAGGGTGACCACCTGGAAACATCCTTGGAGAGAACTGCTGTTTCCCAGGCCCCGGGTGTCCAGCTCTGCCATCTCCCGAGGCACACAGACGGTGCCTCAGCTCCTGTAAACCCAGTCCTTTCTCTCAAGAAGCATATGGGGTTCATCACAGACACCCCCAGAACTCTGACTACGGCAGCCCCCACTCATCTCACTCTAACCCTAACCCTAACCCTGTGACTACCTCCATACTTATCTTATTACATGGCCCTTTCCTGAGTGTTCCATCATGTGGTTCTGTTTTCTTACCTGGATATGAACTCCAAGGGGGCAGAGATCCTCTCCTTTATGCAGACACCTACAGTCCATGGGGTCGCAAAGAGTCACCACGACTGAGCAACTAAACTGAACTGATAGCACTTCGTCCATCCAGGCTGAAATACAGCCTCTACAGTGTTGGCTGATTTTGGCCATGTCACTGCTGGAGTGGGCAGCACTGTCTCCATCCACACCCGACACAGCCAGGTACCTGCTAAGCATGTCACAGCTCTTACTGTCCTTCTGGGAGGGAGATCAAAACCAAACGCCCCAGTTCCTGTGCTTTTAAATGTATGTAGGACTCCCTTTTGTCACAATGACACAATAACACACATCACAGTTTGCCAGTGAACATGGGATGCGGGGCCAGGAGTTGCAGCATTTGAAACCTCGAGGTGAACATTCTGTCTTCAAGTTTCTCTGTCTCTGAGACTGTCTGTCTGTTTATTCTTTCCCCACTTCCCCCTTCCCTTCCAAACCCTTGAATGCAGACTGACTGACCGTGAACCAGGTGACAGACACCAGGTTTCAGGGACAGCTTTCCAGGTCCTCACCACATCATCAGAGGTGGGAGGTACAGCTGCCTTTAGCACTTTGTCTCCATCATTATCCACTGGGTTTTATCAAGTGCAGACTCAGAAGTGCATTTGGCTTCCAAGCTATAAATCATGAACAGGAACCGTATCAAGGGTGAAGGGGCACAACAAACTTGAGATCAGCCCTACAGCAAAGTATAAACTAGTAACATCCATTGTCCCTGTGGAGAATTGGATGGAGATTTCCTCATGGGAGATTGTCCACAATGTATGGTAAAGCAATTTCCACCCTAACCCGAGGGAACGGTTCCCAAGGGATGGGATATGGGTCAGTTTCATTTACATGCAGGTCAAACCTCCAATTGATTTTTAACTGTATTGTTTGTCAATAAAAAAGAGAAGCAGTCCAATTTTAGGGACTTGGTCCCCATAGGCAAGCTACTGTGTATGTAACTGTATCCTGTTTAGCCTCCCTCAGTGACAAGCTTCTCAGCCATGTGTCCTCCCACCCTGGAGAGCTGCAGGCATTGCTGACAGTTCAAAGGTCATGGGCTGAGTCCGGGAGAAGACTGTGCACAATGGTTGTCAGGAGCCACAAAGGCTTTGTCACCTTCTTTACTGCTGAAAATGCCAGTCCATTCACTTCTGAGGTTAAAAGAGTAACAGGTTTCAACAAGTCATCAGCCATTTGTACCTGAGCATGAATTAGGTCCTTCAGATTAACATGGAGCTTCCAGTCCACTGGAGGTGACGATGATGACAAGGGCTCAGAAGGCACGGGGAAATACCTAGAGTGTGGTTCTCAGCATTTATACCAGCTGCTCCAAATCACCTGGAGACACTTGTCATAACTGCAGAGTCCTGGCTTCATGCCCAGGAATACACATGCACATGTGGTCTGGTCAATGTGTCTGCTCTTTAATACAAAATATCCCCAAATGTCCTAGTCCAAAATACTGTGTTTTCCCTTCAAACATCAAAACCTAATTGGGCCTGGTTGGGAAAATCCTGAGATATCCATGGCCTGATGTGAAGCAGAAGGCAAGCAAGGAGGAGGTGGAGGAGGCAGGCCAGTGCAGGCAGCCACCATCATCCTCAGAAGAAAGACAGCACCCTCCATATCAGCATCCAGTATGGAGACAGCATGAGTGGGATCCAGCTGGTTTGATGTTGAAATCCCATGTCTACAGGCAGAAGCAGGAGTTCTTGGTAATGGCTCTGTGTGTGCCTCAGGATACCTGAGCTCTGGCACCTTGTGCCACACTGCTAGAAATGGCATCTGCAGCCTCCATGATATCAGCCAGTGACGATGCAAAGAGAAGCCAGGGGGAGAATTGTTGAGGGTCAACAAATCCAACTTTGGCCAAACCCAGAAAGACCTGATGTCCAGATCAGACTGTCATACAGACTACAGATGGGGAAGCTCTCTGTGATATTTAGAAGGAAAAGCTACCATGGAGAGGCACACAGATGCAGAACTTGATTCCCGATAGGAAGATATTTCTGATAACTCCTCCTGGCATGAGCTGCTAGGAAGACATTTCTGACACCTCCTCTGGGCATGAGCCGCATTCTGGGAATGATTTCTCAGAGGCTTTGGGGAATATCAGCTTCCAGGTTCATCCAGTGTTGGCAGGATTCGGTTCCTTGTGGTTGTAGGACTGAGGTTCCTGATTTCCTCACTGGCTCTCAGCCAGGGCTGGTCTTTGCTCCTGGAGGCCCCCAAATGTCTTCTCAGGTTTCCATGTTGCTCCATCCAGCCATGGAGGTCAGGCTTGTTTCACACTTCGAGCTTCTCAGACTTCACTTCTGCCAGCCTCTCTTGTTTCCAACCAGAGAAAATTCTCTCCTCTTAGAGGCTCGTGTGATTAGATGGGCACACTGAAAATAATGCAAGGTAATGTCCATATTTTAAGGTCCTTGACATGAACCACATCTACAGGGACCCTTCAGCCATGTAAGACAGTGTATAATTAGGTTGCAGGAATTAGTGACATCACTGGGATCATTCTACTGACACATCCTTCCATGATGCCATCTGTATGGCTTATGAATAGACTGCATTTCAGCCACAGCAGAAAAACTCTGGCCACTCCCTGAAATGAGGATTCAGCAGGTTTGTGGTAGAGCCCAGGGATCTGAATAGCTTACATGTCTCATTTGATTCTATAAAAGGCTTTGTCTGTATCCTACCACAAGGCCCCTAGAGAGATCTTGGGAGAACTGAGTGCTTGTGAGAATATTTGGAGAGAACAGACAAGATGCAGAGTGAGGTAGGATAAATGTTAAGAAAAATGCCATCTGATTGAAAATGAACGCACCACTAGGAACCTCACTCTGCCAAGGATTCAACTGTACCTTTAGTTAAATTCCTGGAGGTACAAGTTGTGACGTGTTCCCTGGTGGAACAGGCTGACAGCAGAGGTCAACAGCAGGATGTGTATGGGGATGGATTCTGAAGGACTGTTGGTGAATGACAGAAATGACAGAAGCAGTGTTTGGGGGTCAGATGCCCCTTGGTTTACATTCAGATAAATTTTTTTGAAAAGAGTTCATGTTCATTTACCAAAACTGACTTTTGATATGAAAGGTAAACATCTGTGTCTATGCTTATTTTCTAATTTAGAATATGTCTTAAATGTCAGATGCCACAAACATTTCTTGATAACATATATTAATTGTTCCTAATAATTTAATACATTCAAAAATTATGATAAGGAACTTTGTAGAAATGTTTCTTAAAGGTTTTGGGTCTTACTTTTATATTTGGTGAAGATCTAGAAGAAGAAGTTTGAGCTAACCAAATGTAAAGAAAGATTTTTAGTGTATGAGAGAAAAATAAAATGCAAATTGTTTAACTGGTGTGACCTTGAGATGAATGCAAACATCACCACATTGTTAGTATGTGGTGTGGTATTTATGCACATTATGTCGTGTGGATTTATATGCACTTATTACACTCGGAATATTTCTAATCAAATGAAGAACTGTATTGATTACAATAAATTATCTTTTGGTGAAGTCGATTCTAACCACTTGTTCTTTAGTAGAGAACTTTCAGAAATAGAGAAGGTTATTATATAATAACCCTGGGCCATTCTTCCACATCCTGTGGGATTTCACACAGCAGAAACACTTAATTTCTCTCCATGTCCAGGCTTGATATCTTTATATATCTGATCAAGCTCATCTCACTATTAGGAGCAACCATTAAACTAAAATGGGAACATTTATCTGTGCAAAAATCCTTATTCACCTGATGTAGATACTGAATGAAGAAGGTGAAAGGAGTTTAAAAGTTTGTCTGAAGTTATAGGCGTGTAATTTACATACATATATAAATATGCAAATATTAAAATATTTAATGTTAAATTGATATTAGCATATATAGAGACAGACAGATGGAGAGAGAGAAAGTCACATTTCCTAGTGTCCAATGTTGAGGAATTCCAAATTGGACATTTGGAAAGAAGAGATGGTTCAGAAGATGAACAAATCCTTTGGTGTGGACTATTAAACAAATTTATATACCATATAGCAGAGTCCTAGTAAAAAGGGAAACAATTTGTGTCACTTCATGGATACAGAAATGGCCCAGAGCATGAAGCACTCTTCAACAAGCAGCCTGGGTGGCTTGAGCAGAAGGCAATCTGAAGGTATGCAAAGCAGAAAAAGTACAAAACAAAACAAAGTAGAAGCTCATTCCCACATTGTGTTTACCCTCAAGGAAGTGTGTATGATTGTGTTTTTGGAAGTTCTATATTATTTATTACCATTACTCTGGTTATCTGGATGAAACTGAAAGAATGTCAAGTTTACAATAGACAGTTCGGGTTTAAGGCCAGCTAGCTTGCTGGACAGGCTTGGGCAAGTTGCAGACACACTCTGAGAACCACATGAAATGATGGGAAACAAGCCATCTGTAGTGCCTGGTCTATGAAGGGACTGTAAATGTCTGTGATTCATCATACAAACCCTCGCTCCTGCCTGTGTTCACTATTCATACTTCAGTAACTCCTGTATCTTATTATAACATTATCCTCATCTTCCAACCCTTGACTCCTTTTGACTCCTCAAAGTGAGCTCTCGTTCATCATCAACACAGACCAACGCAAGGTCTGTCTGTCGGGAAAGGTCATTGTGTTTGGCAGGAGGAGTGCCATCAGCTGCGGTCCACTGAACTCCAGGGGGAGAAAGTGGACAGCTTCCTCTCAGGCAGGATGAGCATGGACGCCTCCGGAGTCCTGGTGACAGCTGCATTCCTGCTGCCATGCGGCTGGGTCTCCTCCTGCGGTAGAGAGGACTGGGGCCTGGCCCCAGCTTCACCACTGATTCTGATATGACCACGGTCAAGTTATGCAGCTTGACTCTCTTTTTGTGTGAAATGGAGTCCATGACAACTGTTGGTGTTGGCATTGAATGGGGGAGTCCACTTAAAAATCTTCAAGCTCACACTATTTAACACAGTGCAGCCACTCAAGCAGGGCTGGTGGGTGATGGCCTCCTGGAACCCCATTCAGGAACATTCTGCTGTCACAGTGAGTCCCAGCCGTCCTTTGAGATGAGCATGATCATCCTGGGGGTCAAGGGAAGAAAATGAGACTCCAGAAACTTACAGCCAAAACCAATCCCAATTTGCACAACCAGAAAATCACCTTGGGCCAAACCCACGTTGCCCTTGAGACTGTGTGTGGAATAGTCCTCCCTCACCTGTGAGAGGGTTATGTAAAGTCCCCGCCCCATTAAGCTCGAGAGTGCCCTGACACATGGCTTTGACAGTGCCCTGCACATGGAAGCAGGTGTCACCTGTTCCCAGAAGCTTTCAGAGCTTGTGCAGGCTTTCTCCTCACCCATCCACTTGGTCCAGAGAGAGGGAAGACATGGGCATCAAGACACATAATTAATGCTCCTTTCTACAGAGTAATCTTCCCTCAGACTGAACCACATTAAAGGCCTATTGTCTTTACCGTTTAGTACCAAGAAATGATCAATCAATCATGTCCAGTTACCAATAATCTCCTGCTTATTCAATTTGCAAAGCTTCTATGCAGTGCTTAGTGATTAGGATGAAGTGAAATTTCCATGTAACATAAATACTTGTTATTTTCACTAAAGTTGTATTAGCAAATGTTTCTTCCTTAGGCAGTGAATGGTGAATAAAGCTAAATGTGAATTTAATTATTTGAGATAAGGCACAATTCCACAGATTTAGCTTCAGAAATTGTTGAAATTTATTGTTATGATTATACATCTGAGGTGAATTAGTCTTTGAGTCTTAATTTTAAGAAATCCCAATTCAGAAATGAAATTGTTATTCACTCAGTCATGTTTGACTCTTTGTGACCCCATTATAGCCCATCAGGCTTCTCTGTCCACAGGATTCTCCAGACAAGAATACTGGAGTGGGTTGCCATTTCCTCTTCCAGGGGATCTTCCCAACCCAGGGATCAAACCCAGATCTCGTGCATTGAAGGCAGATTCTTTACCGTTTGAGCTACCCAGGGAAGTCCAGAAATAAAATTAGATCTGGATAATTCACATTTAGTAGATTCTGGTTTGAATGTAACTAAATTATGATGCCATGATCTTATCTGGTAACAGCATTGACCAGTTTACGGGGTAAGCTGATCAGATAATCTGATAACCCATAAAATAATCCTATGAAGGATTCAACATTTAAAATGATGGAGACACTATATGTAAGGATTAAAGGTATCAGGTCAGAAGAAAATGACTAGTCACATGGAAAAAATGACATTTTACATAGTATCCTTGCTATGTTTAGGATTGGTCTCCTAATGTAATTTTTAAACTATAACACAAAAGGAGCTGGTAAATTTTTATACCACAATGTAAATCAGAAGATTCCTATGCCAACTCCGTCACCTACAGAATGAATGAGAAAGGCTTCCTAATTTTTTTTGTTTTATTGTGTGATGAATTTCTGTGTTTCTCCTACAACTGCTGTATGGGGCACTTAGGAAGCAATGGTATGAAAGTAAAGTCAAAACCAGGAGCAAAGAAAAAAATGCATTTTTGTTCAGCAATACAAAACATGAAACAGTAGAAACATTTGAAATATGAACAGTGAATTTACTGTAAAGCCAAGAATACCTAGCGTTCTGAAACACAAGAGCCAGTATTTGAAAACATGCAAAAGTGACCATTAGGCATGCCAGAAAGATGTGTGTGATACTGTAGAATATTATGCTCACTTTACTCTTAATTTGACATTACAGAAATGGAACTTGAGCTGAAGAGGAAAGCAAGATCCATACTGACACTCCAGATTCTTACTAGCTCCTCAGAAAGGTTAGTGAAAGTCGGAAGCATTCTTTGAAATGGAGGAATTGAAGGAGACACAGCTCCTTGAGGAGAGTAAACCTCTTCTGGGAGCAGAGGTCTGCAGTGGGTGTGGAAGGCTACTTGAACAAAAGTCATAGCGTTTGAGGTAAGAAAGGGATGAGCAGCAAAGGAGCCCAAAGCCCTCTCACTTTCAGAATAAAATTCTGTGGAGGCTTTCTCGCCCGTAGTTGATCTGGAAGTGTAGTTTCTGAGACCTTTCCAATTCAGAAGTCTAATACAATGCACTTTTGCATGTTTTTTGTTTTATTGTGTGATGACTTTCTGTGTCTCTGGCATCACAAGTCTTTTGCTCCATGTTAACTCCATTTATACATTATCCCCTCTTCATCAGTCAACAAACATTCGCCAAGATGCTCTCAACTGCCTGAGCCTGTGAAGGCACAGAATGGAGAGGTGGAAGGGGCATCATACCTCTCCTCAGTGAAGTTTCTGAAATAAGGACACGTGTGCCCTGAGGACCCCAGAGGTAGGACTGCGCTCTGAGCACCTGTCTCAGAATCTGACGTGAGAGGCCCAGCCCTCAGGTGGGGCTTGCTGAGAACAGTCCTGTGGCTCCTCAGAACATGGTCTGAAAAGAGCCACGTGAGGAAGCGACTGGTACTGTTAGTCAGTTCTTACCAATGGCATACAGGGACCTGGGATTTCAGGCATTTTTAATACTCTTCTTCATAAGAGGTTTAACCACCGAGTTGAGCAAGCCAAGTATGTCTCTTGATAACTATTTCATTACATGCCTCTTGCACATGATTTAATTACACATTTTGCTGGGTGGTGGTGGAAATTTTAAACATCTGATGTGTTTTGATGTGGAAGATCTCGGTGGCCAAATTAGTTTTATTATCTATCCAAGTCATGTCAATACAATCAATAAATATATGCTAAGGTCCCTTAATATACATAGATTATATAGATTATATCATAATATAATACAGATAAAGAGATTATCTCAATAGATGATAAATAGATAGAGGTGATAGGCAGGTAGATAGATGACAGGTAGAAATGAGACCGAGACAAAGGATATCCATAGCTTCCACATGGAATACAGGGAATTTCCTTTATTTTTGAGGGTATCCTGTGACTACGCTGAAGAATCTAATTACATCCACATATTTTGTTATGAAAACTTTGAGGGAAATATATTAGCAGTTGTCATTTCTGTCACATCTCTTTCACCTTTTTTTGTTTAGTTAGCAAATATCTCAAAATTTTTAAACAAATCTATTGATTTTCCAAAACAATTTTACTTTTCCATATTTACATGCAGTTGAAATGGTTTCATCTGTCACATATAAAAAACTTCCCTAGGAAGAATGTTTCTGAAAAGTTTACTTCCCTGACATGCTAGTTTACTCCCAGAAGCTCTCTGCATCAGGCATTTTATGAGGAAAGAAAGATTCAGTCATAGGGAGGAATGTGGATAAACATAAATGTTAGACACAGTTAAGAGAAACAGTTACCTTAACAGTGCTTGTATTTATTCATTGGGATTCAGCACATACAACCCTATAAACAGACTGGGAGCAGAGGGTTATAATACAAGGCTGTTCCGATGGGATGGGCTAGGACGAGAGTGGGAGTGGGCCAGACCCATGGAATAGAGATGTTGCCTGGTCAGGTTAAGTGCACACGGTGACTTTCAGAAAAGAATCTTTTGAGAATGTGGATCATGTCAGAATTTTAATGTGATAACAGCGGAACTGGCACATAGAATGGACCAGTAGTAGGATATTCCTACCATGACATTCTTGAGCTGAAATTTAATCTGAGGAAGAGACAAAACTTCCATGTGTGTAGAGTCTGGCATGAGCTTGAGAGCATCACTTCAGGTCTTCCCTCCACCCCTAAGAAGGAGAGGCCCAGAGAGGCCGGCTCAGGGTCCTCCTCTGGTGACTTCCTGGCTCACAAAATCTGCAGATCCTCTAGAGACCCCAGCCAGGACACACAAGGAGGGACCTTGACTGCCTGTTTGGTTCTCTGCTTGTGTCTGTGCCCTCAGGGACCAGGCGGTAATCTGCGGAGGACTGGGAGGGCCACAGAAGTGAGGCTTTAACTCGCTAGAGTGTTGTGGTGCTCTGTGAGTTTTGTTGTTTTGAGAACATTTATGTAAGACTGGCCAAGGGAGCTGAGACTGCAGGTGCCAATTTTATGAATCAGATAAATCCTTACTTGTTAGCTGCAGTTGTATACATTTTCCCCTAAAGACACTGTAGCTTCCAGCTTTATTAGTAAACATGACACACTGGAGATCAGGTTCTTTGTGAGGCTGGCCACGTATCTGGCCCAGCAGTGAGTGTTGCTTGTGTCCAGACACACTCATTTCCCGTGAACCAGCCGTTCAGGATCCATGCAGTGCCATTTGATTTGTTTGCCCCACTTTGTTCAGATATCCAGCTTTTGCCAAGAAGCCAGGGGATACTTTGATCAGAAATGCAGAGTAGCAGAGCCATTCTGCATTCTGGAATCAGACTTGGCTCCCATTGTGTGCTCCCTCAGACTTAAGAGTTAGATGCCCTTGGCAATCACTTAGACCTCACAGCTTTAGTTTTCTCATCCATAAGATGGGTAGGATGATATTCTGCATGGTCATCAGGCCTGATGCATAGTAATCAAGAGCCAATATATGTTCATTTGGGGCATGAGAGCAGCAACAGAAAAATGTTAGCACAAGCAGTGCTTCTGTGAAGAGGAGGTCGTAATGTGACATGAGGCATGGCTGAGCTGAAGCACTCTCAGGGGGGAAGCCACCGTCCCATGAACCCTCCACAGATTGTCTATAGAACAGTTTATTAGAGCAGCTCCTCCCCACACAGGTATCATGAAAACTCATGGCCATCCTCATGATAAAAGCAGAGAAGGGGAAAACCATGTGGTTACCAGGACAACTTCAGAAGCTACTGAGCAAGGCTTTAACTGATGTCCTTGATAGATGACAGTTTAAGGTGTAGTGAAGACATTTGAGCACGAAATATGAGTGAATCTCTCCACCCACCTGGACTTCCAGAAATGATCTCAAAGGAAGTGACAACAGCAGTCCAAAAGCACTAAATGTGGGTGTTTCCATAATAGGAACATGAGGAAGGAAGAGTAGTGATGAGCTGGTTAAAGGAGTCTCTAATGGAACAGACACCTAATTGGAATCAATGGAAGATTGTAATAGGAATGACTGAAGAGCAGGCTAGGTGGGAGAGAGGTTTGGGGTTACGTGAGGATTGTCAGGGAGCATAAGCCCAAAGTCCTTTATCCTAAAACTTCTATGGTTTACCATGCTTTCATGCTGATTTCCCATTTCTTTGCATTTCACCCACAGTGTACTGACATCATTCTTCTACCAAAGTTCATAGCTGGGATTGTTCCAAAGCCTCAGATCAAGATGCACAGTTAGGAGTGACATCATTATCATGGCAAATTAAGAGTTTTTACCTTCTGACCCTCAATTTAGACAATTGCCTGTGGACTAGAGGGCTTTTGTGAAGTCCAGGGTCCAACAGAGAAGCACACCTTTGGAACAAAACAGTAGAGGAGCAGATGCACTGAGAGGGGCCCAGGAGTGGCCTGGCTTTGCCCATGTGGGGCATGGTCTCTCCCGTGGGGAGAGTGTGCAATGTGCTGCCCCCTAGGAGTGCGGAGCCTTGTCACAGAGACCCGTCCGGAGCACTGAAAGTCCATGAAATCAGGAAGACAGTACACAAAATACAGCAAAGTCCTAACCTGTAATAAAGATGCTGTTTTGTTTGTAAGTCAGTCATTTGAAAGAGGAGCAATAGAAACATGGGACGGTCCAGAATAAGACGGGTCATCTGTGTCCGAACGTGAGACCAGACAGGTCCTGCTTGAATAAGTTTGGGGGTAAATCATGTGAAAGTTAAAAGATGTGAAACATGACTCCTGACTCGGACTATATGAAAGACAATAGCATAGAGGAAACACCAGCTCTTCCCTGCGGCCATGGGGCAGACTTGACCTGCCACAGGGGCCATAACTCCATCTGGTGAGTCGTGACTTGCTCTTAGTGAGCTCCAAGCCATCAGATGCCCACCTGTGCACCGGTTTGAGAAGCTGAGTTAATACTGAGACCTGCTCACAGCCACGCCCCTTAGGGAATCAGAGGACAAGCGGATGCCGCTTACTCTGCCGTTGTCATTATTACACTTGCTATGAAAGAAACGTGTCCATCAGATTATTCTTTCGCTCGCTCCTGCCTCAGGTGGGAAGCCTGGGCACCTGTCTGTACCCACATGTGACCAAGATTCACGGGAGTGAGTATGTGTGAGGGAAAAGAAGCATGAGCTGTGAAATATGTTTAGAATGTTAAGAAAGGATCAAATGGAAGAACTTTTGAGTCAAGATGTGAAACTGAAATTTTCAGAAACTGAAATCTCAGGCCAGTTTCAGGCAGGGAGACAAAAATCCGAGTAACACTCAGCATCCAGCTTCAGATCCGACAATTCGGGTACTCGCAGGCCTGTGTTTCTGGGAGTCCCTGGGAGGAGGAGCCCCCAGTCTGATGAGGTCCAGCTCTTCAGAGGGCATGGCCATACCAGACACACTACTCATCAGCACTTACATGTGGTTCATTGGCACTGCAGGACGGAAGGTCCCAATTTTGTTCAAAAAGAAAGAGCCACCACCTTGTAAGATGCCACCATCTGGTTAGCTCATGCAAGTTCATGGTGTTCTGTCTCACTTTCTTTCCAGTAGAGCACCACATTCTGCACTGACAAGGAGGCTTTCCTGCTCTGCTGTGCCAGCCAATTTTTTCTCTTTTTTAGCCATTAGCAGGGAGGGTGTCCTTGTGGTGCCAGCGAGAGAGCATCCAGGGCTGTAATTTTTCCAAATCGCTGGTTTTGTTTAGCAGAATGGAGTTGGCTGTCCACAGCGATCCCGACAGCACCATGGGGGATGTTTAGACCCGCAAAGCAATTAGGAGACTCTCAGAGGAAATCCCACACGCAGCTGATCTCCTGTGAGAGCCAAGCTGGTGTCTCAGAACCAGGTCACACAGAAATGCTTGTCGACCTTCAGCTTGGATCTGCCTTTTTGTCTGTTCCTGGAGGGGCTCACAGGCGGCTCACAGGCCCCTTCCCCATAGGCCCCATTCCCCACACGGCTCACAGGCCCCTTCCCCATTGGCCCCTCTCCTTGGGTCCCAAGGAGGAGAACTGACCAGCTCCCCGCTGTGTCTTGTTAGGTCTGTGGCTCCCAGAGATCGACACTCTTCGTTCTGGCACATGCATCTCTCTCAGAGATCAGCATTTTCTGCTTGTCAAATTCCTGCTGATCCTTCATGATCCAATTCAAGTATCATCTGTTTTTAAAATTAAAAGACCCCTGCTCCTTGGAAGAAAAGCCATGACAAACCTAGGTAGCATATTGAAAAGTAGAGACATCAGTTTGCCAACAAAGGTCTATCTAGTCAAAGCTATGGTTTTTCCAGTAACCAGGTACAAATGAGAGAGTTGGGCCATAAATAAGGCTGAGTGCCAAAGAACTGATGCTTTTGAACTGTGGTGTTGGAGAAGACTCTTGAGAGTCCCTTGGACTGCAAGGAGATCAAATCAGTCAATCCTGAAGGAAATCAACCCTGAATATTCATTGGAAGGACTGATGCTGAAGCTGAAGCTCTAGTACTTTGCCTACCTGATGTGAAGAGCCAACTTATTGGAAAAGACCCTAATGCTGGGAAAGATGGAGGGCAGGAGAAGGGGTTGACAGAGGATGAGATGGTTGGACGGCATCACCAACTTAACGGACATGAGTTTGAGCAAACTCTGGGAGATAGTGAAGGACAGGGAACCCTGGCATGCTGCAGTTCATGGGGTCACAAAGAGGTGGACACGACTGAGCAACTGAACAATTTGTGTTACCCTAATTTCCCCAACAAGTTCCTTGGTCATGAATGTTCATTACATAGAATCTGCAGGTGCCTTGATCCCAGACACCCAGCTTCCGGAACAGTGAAGGGTCCCTCCTGGCTGTCAGCTGCCTGCCTGTGGTGTCCTACTGGAGCATCCTGGGTGGGCTGAGACAGGAGTCAAGCTCTGTTCTTTCAACACAATGTTGTCTAAACTCATACCTCCCATGAGAGACTCCTGGTCTCCAGTCTTGTCATGAGGGTATAACACGATGTCCTTTATAGGGGAAGACAGTTGGCAGCTGATAAAGGTTTGAAATCCAGGTCTGAGTGTGATGCCAAGCAGTTGCCCACCTGCTTTTTGCTGCCCAGTCCCTTTCTAGTCTCTCCCAATGGACAAGAGGACCCTAGATGAGGTGAACAGGTATGTGTGGACACAGATCAGTCTCCACTTAAGACTCTATGCCTTGTGGACAAGAATCAGGTTACTGAAGTGACCAAGATCTTTGGTACCTGAATAAAGGTCCTTCTGCCCCACTGCAAGCAAAAATAATAATAGATTGTCTAGTATGGTTCACCCATTTTAAAAACCACACTGCCTTTTTCTTACTGTTATATTTAAGATATGATAAATATCACATAAATATTTTAAAAGATCCACATAAAGTTGACAAAAATAGCAGTAGCTACTGTTTATTAAGCATCTTCTATGCATAAGCCACTGTGCTAGGAACTTGAGAGATTGTTTCTCAGATCTTCCCAGTAGCCTGGTATGGTGATTATTGCTATACTCTGTATTATAGAGAAGCAGGCTGAGTGTGATCAATTAAGTGAAGAGCTGAAGATCAAACCTGCTTCTTCTGGGTTTCAAGGCAGTGTCACACCTGGATGGGTTTCCTTGATGTGTTCCTGGGCAGTAAGGTTAAGCCCACAGGAAGTCGGCAGCCTACCAGAGGGCTGAAGAAGCCAAACACCTGGTGTGCCTCACTTTGGGAAGACTGAAGTCCGCCCTGAGGAGACGGCTCCCACGACCCACGCTCCATTGGCCTCACGCCGGTAAGTGGCCTAGGGACCTTCAAGTGCATTGTAGTGCAGACGTGTGAGTAGATAGATGCTTCATCAGTGTGGAATGTGCGTGTTGATCTAAGGTGAGGGGAGACACCGCAGTCCTCTGTGCCCCAGTGCGAGGAAGCGTATCCTGGACCAGGAGGCAGCCCCAGGCGTCACGTGTGCGTGCTCAGCACTGGTCTCCCAGCCAACCTGGGCCCCTGCTCCTGCTTTGGCCTATTGGAGAAGTTGGGTTTTATTTAGGGAGATACAAGGTTATTCCTAAATAGTTGAGTTCTGTGGGGAGGGTGAAAGCAGTTGTGAGAATATTAAATTTCCATAGGGCATATAAAGTGCAACAGACTGTACAGGGTTCTCTCATGGATGGAATTCCTCAGACTGTGAGGATGAGTGGAGGTCATCAGGACTGGGCATGTTACATCATTGAGAAGTATTAATAAATATTCCAAGAACTCAGGGATTCCATAGAAAAAGAAAACAAGCTCTGATAAAAGATACTGGCTCATGAAAAGCATTTTATGTAAAAGGACTCTGAGTAAAACTAGGAAAAGGGTAAAAATCATTCACCCTTACTGAAATATATGGGAAAAGTTCCTCTTTTTAAGTCCATTATCAAAAGTGCTTAAAACCCCACTGGGCAGAAAGAGTTCAGTCCATCTGTTCCTTTGTCCCTGGAGACAGAGCCAGTAAAAACCAAAGAAAGCGTTCTCTTTCTACATTTGGAAAAGGAAGAGGCTTCAAGGTAAGTTTTCCTGCTGTTACTGTGAGACTACAACCCTGGAGCCTCTTGCGAGGAAGAAGTTTCAAGGTAGGTTTTCCTGCTTTTACCATAAGACTGTAACGCCGGAGCCTCTTGCAGGCCTGAATCCAGGTTCAGTGTCTTTTTATTTGGTTAACTGTTCAGGGCTGGGGTCCTACAGAATAAAAACACTGGTTAAGCTGAGATAATATTCTGCGCTTCTTCTGCTAAAATGTGACAGCACTAAACGTGTTACCATACTTTCATAATTTTTTTTTTCTTTAAAGTGGTTAACCCTTTTGTGGCAGGGTGGATAAAATGGGATTTTTATCTTAAAAAACAAAATTTTACCATTACTGTTAAATGTTTTTTTTTTTAAAAAAAAAAGGGAATGTAAAGATGGATATAAAGATGCCTGATCCTGTTACTCCTGCATAAAATCCTTAGAAGATTAAAGAACTTTCAGAATAAGATTCAAAACTGAAAAACAGTGCTAAAATACTTCAGGGTCTTCACTTAAGTGCATATGAAAATGACTGATGCTTATGGAATTACAGAAGCACAGAGCCATGTTTTGTATCTTCATTCTTTCAGTCATCAGACTGGACATGGCAGTGATTCTGGGCAGGCTCGCTGCCACTGACCCACCTTACTCATTCACACCACATGCACCTTCTTCACTTTGCAATCCATGTACACAATGTAGTGAGAGATTTCAATTTCTTTTTTATCTGTTTGTTAGACGCATACATGAAAAGTGGGATTTGGTGTTTTAAAAATTTGGTGATTGCTGTGTTTATTTACAAGGAATACTGTTTTGTAATATTTTTTCTTGTAAATTTTTTATGGTTTTGCTTTCAGAGTAAAAAAGCAAAACCATTTTTAAAAAAAATTAAGCTAGGCTTTAGTACATGAACCAAGAACTTCCAGATGTTCAAGTTGGATTTAGAAAAGGTAGAGGAACGAGAGATCAAATTGCCAGTATCCGTTGGATCATAGAAAAAGCAAGCAAACTCCAGAAAAACTTCTACTTCATTGACTATGCTAAAGCCTTTGATTGTGTGGACCATCACAACTGTGGAAAATTCTTAAAGAGATGGGAATACCAGACCACCTTACCTCTCTTCTGAGAAATCTGTATGTAGGTCAAAAAGTAACAGTTAGAACCGGACGTGGAACAATGGGCTGGTTCCAAATCGGGAAAGGAGCACATCAAGGCTGTATATCATTACCTTGCTTATTTAACTTGTATGCAGAGTACATCATGCGAAATGCTGGACTGGATGAAGCACAAGCTGGAATCAAGATTGCCGGGAGAAATACCAGTAACCTCAGATATACAGATGACACCAACCTTATGGCAGAAAGTGAAGAGAAAGTAAAGAACCCCTTGATGCAAGTAAAAGAGGAGAGGAGAGTGAAAAAGCTGGCTTAAAACTCAACATTCAAAAAACTAAGATCATGCCATCTGGTCCCATCACTTCATGGCAAATTGATGGGGAAACAATGGAAACAGTGATAGACTATTTTCTTGGGCTCCAAAATCACTGCAGATGGTGACTGAAGCCATGAAAGTAAAAGATGCTTGCTCCTTGGAAAAAAAGCTATGCCAAACCTAAACAGCATATTGAAAAGCAGAGACATTACTTTGCCCAGAATGGTCGAATTTGCCCAGAATGGTGCAATTCTTTGCACCAAAGAATTGATGCTTTTGAACTGTGGTGTTGGAGAAGACTCTTGAGAGTCCCCTGGACTATAAGGAGATCCAACCAGTCCACCCTAAAGGAAACCAATTCTGAATATTCATTGGAAGCACTGATGCTGAAGCTGAAACTCCAATACTTTGGCCACCTGATTTGAAGAACTGACTCATTTGAAAAGACCCTGATGCTGCAAAAGATTGAAAGTGGGAGGAGAAAGGGATGACGGAGGATGAGATGGTTGGATGGCATCACCGACTTGATGGACCTGAGTTTAAGTAAGCTCCAAGGGTTGGTGATGGACAGGGAAGCCTGGCATGCTACAGTCCATGGGGTTGCAGAGTCGGACACAGCTGAGCAACTGAACTGAGCTGAACTTTGCTTTCAGAGTAGTTTTAGTCTCATTGTACAAGTCAAAAAATGTTCTCTTTTATTTTCTGGAAGACTTTGTGTTGAATTGCTATTATTTCTTCCAAAATTGTTTGGTAGATTTTACCAAAGAAGACATCTGGAATTGGAATTTTATTTCTTTAGTGGACTCATGGTTAACTCTTCTTGGGTGAGACTGCATAATTTCTATTTAATCTATCAAATGTATTGCCTTACAATTTTTTAATATTCTTTTATCTTTTAAGTGCTATTAAGGTCTATGGTGAGCTCACTTTTACTGATAATATTGGAAATTTGTGTCTTTTTCTTTCTTGATCACTCTAGCTAGACTTTTAATGATCTTCTTAATCTTCTCAAAAGGTCAGTTTTGGTATAACTGATTTTCTCTAAGTTTCTGTTTTCTATTCACTGATTTTTGTTTTTTATAATTTTGGGGGTAGGGAATTAGCTTTTCTTTTTTCTAATATCAAAATTTGGAAACTTACACCACTAATTTGAGACTATGCTTCATTTTCTAATGTAAGCATTTCATGAATTAAAGCCCCCTCCAGTCACAACTTTAGGCACATCTCACCCAGTTTCATAAATTCTGCTTCACTTGTACTCAATTAAGATATCCTGTAACTTCCCTGAGATTTCTTCTTTGGCTCTTGGATTATATAAAAGAGTATTGTTTAATTTCCAAGTTTTTGGATATTGTCAAGATACCTCTGTGTTCCTGCCATTTTTAGTTTAATTCTATTGTGTTCAGAGAACATACTTAGTATAATTTCCGTGCCTTTACATGTGTTGATACCTGTTTCATGGCCAAGAGGACAGACAGTCTGTCTTCAAATGCGTCGTGAGCACCTCACGATCGTGTGGTTGCTCCGCTGTTGGGTGGCGTATGCTACAGAATGCTGACTGGGTGAAGTCAGCAGGTTGGTACTGTTCAGGGCTTCCATGCTCTCACGTTTTGTGTGTCCATTTATTCTATCAGTTACTGAGGACAAGGTGTTCAACACTCTGGAAATGATTTTGAATTTGCCTATTTTCCTTTTCAGTTCTATCAGATTTATCTTGAACCTTTGTGATTAGTTCCATGAACATTAATCACATTAATTCTTCTTAAAAATTATCTATTTTTATATAACATCTCTCTTTACGTGATAATAGACTTGTTATACAGCCTACATATTTAATGTTTACACCTTAGATATACATGTTTAAGTGTTTAAAATAATGGTTCATAATTTTAGTACAGTTTTCAAATACATAATAAAATATATAAATACAAACACATACATCTAATGAAATTTTAAAGTAGTTTCTGATTTGAATGTAAAACTGACAACTTTGAATACTTTGAAAATTATATCAGGGTATACATTAAGATGAAATATTCTTCTACTTGATGCTTCTTAACAAATCTTCCTGCATTTCACTCAAGCCAGGTCATGTATCACAAATATGTAATGGAAAAATTGTTTCTGCACTATAATTATTCAGGAAATTGATAACTAAGAGACCATTTAATCAGTAAAAAATCAAATTTGCAATGATAGACCTGAAGCGATTCAGAAAATAATCACTATAGCATCAACTCTGAATTCTGAAAAAACATTTGGGTCAGACAGCTTATTAATGGCTGTTATTTAGTCTGTTTGAATGTCAGTGAATGTACTTACATTTATACTACCTGTAAAAGTTACAAAACTGCCTTTATTTCTCTCAGAAGCTGGATTTGAGACGAGATTTATTTTCTTTCTTCAGGACCATACTACTCTCGCCTCGCAACAGTGGTCCTCTGTCTGCAATGACCGCAGCCCTGAGCATGAGCACGTGGGAACAGTAACAAAATTCTGGGTCTAGACGGTGGATGGGTTACCGCAGGCAGTGGGATTTGAGATGTGGTTCACTTTCCCTTTAAACACATCGACACTCCTCTCGACTCTGTTACTGTTCTCACGTGCTCACATCCAGGACTGCGGTCAGTGCAGACAGGACCACTGCTGCGAGGCGAGAGTGGTGTGGTCTTGAAGAAAGACCCCAGAGGGCTTGTCGCTGTGACCCAAGCTCCTATGACACCCACACGTTTAACACTGCTGGAGAAGATGGATGTACCCTGACACGCTGGCAAGGCTTCTTCCCATCACTCCTGGGGCCTGCTTTACCTGGTCCACTGGACTTAGGAAGAGGCGGGTTTTTTGGTCTGGAGTGGAGGTCAGTGAAATAATTTGAGCTCCAGAACAGAGCTTGCCATCAGAAGAGAGGAACTTGCCAAGGGGACAGAAGGAAGCTTGAACATAGAAGAAACATGTGGGAAGGGTACATGAGAAGGAAATTTTTAACATAGAAGCCTGATCACAGATTTGCCCAGATCTTTCTTATATGCTTAAAGCAGTTAGACTCCTACCAGTGCCTACCTGTAGGTAAATAGCTTCAAACCACAATGCCCCAGCCTGCATATTGGCAAGGGGTTTGGTGGAGGCCCTTGTCCAGTGTCCGATGTTTAAAACTCCCCACAGCACCCTCTAAGTCTATGCAATTCCTCGAATTCACAACAGCCCATGGCAGGATTTCACCCTCAGACACTTCTGAGGAGCAGCATCTTCACAGGAAGCCAGGATCTGTCAGCTCTAACCATCACATGGTGGTTTTGGTTGACAACAGAGGTCAGATGGAATGAATTGCCCTCCTCTTCCAGAGGTCAGCCCTTCATATGCTTGAAACCCTGCTGCATCTCCACCAATTCTCCATGTCTCCTTCCGCAACAAGCTCAGTTGTCCAGTTCTATCAACACTCAAAACATTCACCATTCTGCCCGCTGCTATAAAAACCCTACTCTGTCCATGTCCTCATTAATATGTGATGCTGAGAACTAAAGAAATATCTTTCTCTGTTGTCTGGGAAAAGTAGAGGAAAAGAATCGATCTCTTCCTAAACAATGCTTCCAGAAAAATCAGCGTTTATTATTGAGGTCATTGCACACTATTACATCAGAGCAGGTGATAAACATGATTCCATTCCCTTGTGTTTTCAGAAGGAGAATTCCAGAGACAAAGCTCTCATCTGCTTCAGAAATGTTACATGATGAGGAGGAAGAAAATGTCCAGAACTGAGAATTCCATTTTATTTCCTCACTCCTACATTTTTCACTTTTAAGAAAATAGTTTTTTCAACTCCCAAAGGAAGTAGATAACAAAAATAACTCTCAGAAATTTTTGTCCCAAATGCTATGACTGGATAATTGTTTTACTTTAGAAAGGATTTTTGAGAAGAACATAACCAAATGCACATTCTGAGCACTTGAAGAGACACCATTTTTCTGTTACACATACATATTAATAGAAACTTTTATAGAATGCTCTATCCATTGAACTATATCTTCATTAAATCTGAGAAATGTAAAAATCCAAATCCTTGAATAGGTCATCATTTCAAGAAACGTGAATTACACCGAATGTTGACATTTTTTAAATAATATCAAGCTGATAAAAATCAATGTTCTTTCATTTCTCTGCAAAATGTACCTTCTACCTCCAAACCAGTAATTGTATCAAGATAAGGAAGGAGACAGTGCTGAGTTACAATGGGGAGAATTTTGCATAGTGCAGGCTCTGGAGTTGCACAGGACTGCCTCAGAATTGCAGTTCCACCATTTAGTAGTTGTATGAAATTGGGGAAATTACTTAACGGCTTTAGGACTTCATTTTCCTATGTCAGACAGGGGCAATGAAGAGGATTCTGCTGTAATGATGTAGAAAACTTCTCAGAAGACATCCATCACCCAGCACCCCTGTCATTTCCTATAATGAAGGCCTGGGCTAATTCTCACCCTCCAAACCTCCCTGCATCTATGTGACCAGCACAAATTAAGAAACGCTGGGAAGTTCGCAGAAAGGCCTTTCTTATGCATGTGCACCAGGCTATAGGCTACTGCCCATGCCTGTGTTTGCCTTCAATACAAATGCCTTCCTCTTTCAAAATATACTGTTTTTTCCACAAAAAAACCAATCTGTAAGTAGAAACCCAGATGGGCAAGTGTAGAGCACTGCTGCTGCTGCTGCTAAGTCACTTCAGTCGTGTCCGACTCTGTGTGACCCCATAGACAGCAGCCCACCAGGCTCCCACGTCCCTGGGATTCTCCAGGCAAGAACACTGGAGTGGGTTGCCATTTCCTTCTCCAATGCATGAAAGTGAAAAGTGAAAGTGAAGTCACTCAGTCGTGTCCGACCCTCAGCGACCCCATAGACTGCAGCCTTCCAGGCTCCTCCGTCCATGGGACTTTCCAGGCAGGAGTACTGGAGTGGGGTGCCATTGCCTTCTCCGAATGTAGAGCACAGCGTAAGCCAAAGCCTGGCCACTCATAGCAACCCTAGGTACAGAGAACACCAGCATCACCTGGAGCATGTTAGGAACACAGATTCTCCTTTATCAGCTTTACTAAGGCATCCGTTGCCCAAGAGATGGATGGATGTACCCGAGCCTGAGCACTTGTGGTCTGGATGCCACTCTGCACCTAATGAAGAGGATGACAAAACAAGGCGGCGTGTGGGCTCCCGGAGCAGCCAAAGTGAGAGCCATGTGGCGAGAGTTGGTGGAACCCCTCACTTGACACACAAGGGAACTGTCAAGAAAAATTGCTTTGCCCAGATCTGAATCCTTGAAAACTGGATCCCAATTCTACATGATTTTTGTAGAATGATAATTCTGCTGAGGGACACATGGAAGAAAGAGGATTGGAGAAACAAAACCAGACAAAAAGTAACTTTAGTTTAAATCCTCGGTGTATATTCAGCACTAAATACTAAATTGAGGTGTATGGAGATGTCATCCCTCTTCACCAGAGGATCTCTGTGCCTGACACCGTGTATAGGAAGCAGTGTTGGATGAATGAACTGGAGCCAAGGAACAGGAAGTAAGAAAGCTTCCTGGCGTTTACAGTGGAATAGTAGATCTTTCAGCTTCTAGGAAGGATCTGTGGAAGAGTTTGCTGGTAGCAAGAATACTGGGAGATTTGTGCAGACTGATTAATTGAACATTTAAAAGCTTGTTTTCATGTACAGTTTACTCAATTTATATAAGCAATTACCGAATTTGCATGTACAAATGGATGCAGCTGCAAAGCCTAAGGTATTTTTTTTCATTAGATCTACTAAATTTGAATCAGAAAATAGGTTTAAAAGTCGCATTTGGCATAGCTCTCTGCTAATGATAAACACAGCCCAGCATCCTGTACTCTTGAACAAGGTTACTGGGAAGGTCACTTACAGCAAATAAACTAATAGGATTTGAAATGCATGAAATCCTGTTTTACAGTTAAAATGCAAGAAGAGAACGGATCTTAATCACTTCCTACCTTGATCAACTCCCAACGCCTGCCTCAATGATTAGTTACGTAGAAATAGGCCAGAGGAGTTCAGCAGCAATCCAGTGAAACATGTTTACAGTAATGACAATAAAACACAGTTCAAGTTGTTATACAAAGTTGATGCTATTTTCTTTCCATTTTTTTTTTTCTCAATTTCACAAGGGAGTTTAAAGGATGGGCAAGAATTTTAAGGCTGTGGTAGATAAAACCATCAAAATTTGGCTAGATTCATACTGAGAAATTTGACTATGTCTCCCTAATTTTTCTGAGCTCTTTCTCTGGTACTGACATTTTGCACTGCAGAAAAGTGGCTTCATGTATAAATAAGAAAAAGGATGTTGTTTTTAAGTATTGATAGCTTCTGGGCAAAGAGAATTTCATGGTGGTCACCTCCAAAATCTTAAACCTCTAAAATCTTGACCAGATATTGAATGTACAAGAAGGTTATCAGTAAATTCACATTCTTGGGAGTTTCTTCATGTCCTAATAGTAAGTTAATTTAGGAAGCATCTATCTGATAAATTTTTAATGTCATTTGTACACAGACAGGAGTGATGATCTTGGTTTTCTTTTGAGGTTTTCCAAAACAAACTGAAGTGCTCCAGCATTTGTGTATTTTAAATTGTGTTAGGCATTGTAAGCTGAAAGGATTGCTTTTACCTGTTGTAAATCCAACATAGCTTTTTCATCCCAGATAGTTCTAACATTTTTATCTTCATTAAATTACATCAGAAAGGGTTGAGGTGACAGAGACTCCCGAACAGATGAAACAAATCCAATAAAGTTCAGCTTGTTTGAGGCATTGCCACAAAACTCAAACTGCCCTTACGAGAATATATAAGGCAATTTGTTCCTGCAAGCTAACAAGGAGGTTCTATCTTACTGTTTTTCTTGATTTATAAATTTCCTTAAAAATCTTTGACCTTAGAGTCCATAACCTAGGCATAACTACTAGGATTTCATGAACTCCATGTTTCCCTGATGAAAGCATTTCATATGTAGTGGAATTCAGCAACAGCCCACCTCCGCAGAATGATTTGACATTTCCTAGTAGTCTATCCAGAGAAGGCAATGGCAACCCACTCCAGTACTCCTGCCTGAAAAATTCCATGGACGGAGGAGCCTGGTAGGCTGCAGTCCATGGGGTCGTGAAGAGTCAGACACGACTGAGCGACTTCACTTCCACATTTCACTTTCATGCACTGGAGAAGGAAATGGCAACCCACTCCAGGGTTCTTGCCTGGAGAATCCCAGGGATGGTGGAGCCTGGTGGGCTGCCATGCATGGGGTCACACAGAGTCAGACACTACTGAAGTGACTTAGCAGCAGCAGCAGTAATCTAGACATAAGTGAGGTTTAGCTGACTTCCGTGTGGAAGCACACACTCATACTCTGTATGTTAGTGTTTCACTGACATCACTGAGATTTCTCACTGCCATTGTTTCTCATAACAGTGGCTGTGTGAGTGCTCACAGGTGTGCCTGGCTTGTATGTACTCTGCTCATATAGTCTGCAGCTTAGCTCTGCAGTATAGGTAATATGATTATCCCCACTCTACAGATGAGAAAATGCAAGTCACTTGCAGGATTCACGTCCAATAAATGACTGGCTGATGATCTAGGAAACGAGATTGAAACCCACTTATCTCAGTGGCATAACCAAAAACAGCTAGGGTTATACTCGGAATCACTGCATGTTAAGTCCAGGCACTACTATTACTGAGGTTTCTGGGATTGGCTTCTGGTGTATATAATTTCTCATATAGTAGTGTAAAAGTTAAGCTTTTTAACTGCTAAAGTGTGCCCCAACTGAAAAATCAGAAAAAGAATCTAATGAAAACAATAAAATCCATTTTTTAAAAAAAAGTTCTTTCAGGCCTTTAGATTATCATTCTGAATTTTATATCTCACCTTTAATCAGTTCAGATCAGTTCAGTCGCTCAGTCGTGTCTGACTCTTTGGATCCCATGAATTGCAGCACGCCAGGCCTCCCTGTCCATCACCAACTCCCGGAGTTCATTCAAACTCATGGCCATCGAGTCAGTGACGCCATCCAGCCATCTCATCTTCTGTCATCCCTTCTCCTCCTGCCCCCAATCCCTCCCAGCATCAGAGTCTTTTCCAATGAGTCAACTCTTCACATGAGGTGGCCAAAGTCCTGGAGTTTCAGCTTTAGCATCATTCCTTCCAAAGAACACCCAGGGCTGATCTCCTTTAGAATGGACTGGTTGGATCTCCTTGAGTCCAAAGGACTCTCAGGAGTCTTCTCCAACACCACAGTTCAAAAGCATCAATTCTTTGGTGCTCAGCTTTCTTCACAGTCCAACTCTCACATCCATACATGACCACTGGAAAAACGATAGCCTTGACTAGACAGACCTTAGTCGGCAAAGTAATGTCTCTGCTTTTTAATATGCTATCTAGGTTGGGCATAACTTTTCTTCTAAGGAGTAAGCATCTTTTAATTTCATGGCTGCAGTCACCATCTTCAGTGATTTTGGAGGCCAAAAAATAAAGTCTGACACTGTTTCCACTGTTTCCCCATCTATTTCCCATGAAGTAATGGGACCAGATTCAATGATCTTCATTTTCTGAATGCTGAGCTTTAAGCCAACTTTTTCACTCTCTTCTTTCACTTTCATCAAGAGGCTTTTTAGTTCCTCTTCACTTTCTGCCATAAGGGTGGTGCCATCTGCATATCTGAGGTGATTGATATTTCTCCTGGCAATCTTGATTCCAGCTTGTGTTTCTTCCAGTCCAGCGTTTCTCATGATGTACTCTGCATAGAAATTAAATAAGCAGGGTGACAGTATACAGCCTTGACGTACTCCTTTCCCTATTTGGAACCAGTCTGTTGTTCCATGTCCAGTGCTAACTGTTGCTTCCTGAACCTGCATATAGGTTTCTCAAGAGGCAGGTCAGGTGGTCTTGTATTCCCATCTCTTTCAGAATTTTCCACAGTTTATTGTGATCCACACAGTCAAAGGCTTTGGCATAGTCAATAAAGCATAAATAGATGTTTTTCTGGAACACTCTTGCTTTTTCCATGATCCAGCAGATATTGGCAATTTGATCTCTGGTTCCTCTGCCTTTTCTAAAACCAGCTTGAACATCTGGAAGTTCACAGTGCACATATTGCTGAAGCCTGGCTTGGAGAATTTTGAGCATTACTTTACTAGCATGTGAGATGAGTGCAATTGTGTGGTAGTTTGAGTATTCTTTGGCATTGCCTTTCTTTGGAATTAGAATGAAAACTGACCTTTTCCAGTCCTGTGGCCACTGGTGAGTTTTCCAAATTTGCTGGCATATTGAGTGCAGCACTTTCACAGCATCATCTTTCAAGATTTTAAATAGCTCTACTGGAATTCCATCACTTCCACTAGCTTTTTCGTAGGGATTCTTTCTAAGGCCCACTTGACTTCACATTCCAGGATGTCCAGCTCTAGATGAGTAATCACACCATTGTGATTATCTTGGTTGTGAAGATCTTTTTTGTACAGTTCTTCTGTATATTCTTGCCACCTCTTCTTAATATCTTCTGCTTCTGTTAGGTCCATATGATTTCTGTCCTTTATCGAGCCTATCTTTGCATGAAATGTTCCCTTGGTATCTCTAATTTTCTTGAGAGATCTCTAGTCTTTCCCATTCTGTTCTTTTCCTCTATTTCTTTGCATTGATCGCTGAGGAAGGGTTTCTTATCTCTCCTTGCTATTCTTTGGAACTCTGCATTCAGATGCTTATATCTTTCCTTTTTTCCTTTGCTTTTTGCTTCCCTTCTTTTCACAGCTATTTGTAAGGCCTCCCCAGACAGCCATTTTGCTTTTTTGCATTTCTTTTCCATGGGGATGGTCTTGATCCCTGTCTCCTGTACAGTGTCACGAACCTCCATCCATAGTTCATCAGGCACTCTATCTATCAGATCTAGTCCTTTAAATCTATTTCTCACTTCCACTGTATAATCATAAGGGGATTTGATTTAGGTCATACCTGAATGGTCTTGTGGTTTTCCCTACTTTCTTCAATTTAAGTCTGAATTTGGCAATAAGGATTTCATGATCTGAGCCACAGTCAGCTCCCGGTCTTGTTTTTGTTGACTGTATAGAGCTTCTTCATCTTTGGCTGCAAAGAATATAATCAATCTGATATTGGTGTTGACCATCTGGTGATGTCCATGTGTAGGGTCTTCTCTTGTGTTGTTGGAAGAGGGTGTTTGCTATGACCAGTGTGTTCTCTTGGCAGAACTCTATTAGCCTTTGCCCTGCTTCATTCCATATTCCGAGGCCAAATTTGCCTGTTACTTCAGGTGTTTCTTGACTTCCTACTTTTGCATTCCAGTCCCCTATAATGAAAAGGACATCTTTTTTGGGTGTTAGTTCTAAAAGGTCTTGTAGGTCTTCATAGAACCATTCAACTTCAGCTTCTTCAGCATTACTGGTTGGGGCATAGGCTTGGATTACTGTGATATTGAATGGTTTGCCTTGGAGATGAACAGAGATCATTCTGTCGTTTTTGAGATTGCATCCAAGTACTGCATTTTGGACTCTTTTGTTGACCATGATGGCTACTCCATTTCTTCTAAGGGATTCCTGCCCTCAGTAGTAGATATAAATGGTCATCTGAGTTAAATTCACCCATTCCAGTCCATTTTAGTTCGCTGATTCCTAGAATGTCAACGTTCACTCTTTCCACCTCCTGTTTGACCACTTCCAATTTGCCTTGATTCATGGACCTGATATTCCAGGTTCCTACACAATATTGCTCTTTACAGCATCGGACCTTGCTTCTATCACCAGTCACATCCACAACTGGATATTGTTTTTGCTTTGGCTCCATCCCTTCATTCTTTCTGGAGTTCTTTCTCCACTGATCTCCAGTAGCATACTGGGCACCTACTGACCTGGGGAGTTCCTCTTTCAGTATCCTATCATTTTGCCTTTTCAGACCTTAAAATAATTAGATTAAAAATGTTTCACAGATTGGCTTGTATATGGTCTACAAATCTGGTCTATAAATCTTCTGAAAGTTATACTGGCTTTAAAAGTGTATAGTCTTGGTTTTAACTTACCTTATCAAAAGAGTCTCAATTCCATTATTCCTAATTAAAGCTACTAATTGAATTATAAAGCACAGTACCTGGCATCCAACCATGTACTTTAAAGTCCTTGTCTTGTCTCCGCTTCAACCCCTCGTAGTGAGAGCCGCACCCCGAGGTCGCGGCAGTGGTCAGCAGCTGGGTCAGACGCAGGAAGCTGCAGCTCATGGGTGCCCTCTGAGGCAGTTCCTAGTTTTAGCTTCAGCGTGTGTCCAGGAATTACATCCCAAAGTGTTTTAAGACATCTTTGCGTATCCCCTACTGCTTTCATTTACTTATACCTAGTTTGGCATCAGGAGAAGGCAATGGCACCCCACTTCAGTACTCTTGCCTGGAAAATCCCATGGATGGAGGAGCCTGGTAGGCTGCAGTCCATGGGGTCACCAAGAGTCGGACACGACTAAGCGACTTCTCTTTCACTTTTCACGTTCATGTATTGGAGAAGGAAATGGCACCCCACTCCAGTGTTATTACCTGGAGAATCCCAGGGACGGGGGAGCCTGGTGGGCTGCCGTCTATGGGGTCGCACAGAGTGGGACACGACTAAAGTGACTTAGCATCAGCAGCAGTTTCGCATCATCATTAGTCTCTTTAAAAAAGAAGAACAGAAAGAGCAGGATTGTGGTAGGCAGGTTAGAAAAACAATGAGCTACTTACCTTTGGAACTAATTTACATGAGGACTATTTGCATGCAACTACCTGTGACTCTATCCTACTTGCTTCTTCTCTGAAAACCATGGCCTGTGGCTATAGCCCTGGCCTCAGGCTGACACAGAGTCCTGATTCCTCTGATTCCTCTGCTTCCGGTGGCCACCAAGATGGCTCACCTAGACTTCATCACAGGTCAGCCAATGCTGCTGACTGACTCTGTCCAACAACAACTCAAAAGCATTAAGCCTCTGGGAATTAAAATAAGGTTGTCCGTGAGTCTCCTGATCTTTTGAACCAAATCCCTCTTTGAAAGGAAGCTCACCAACTATCACTCTGATGACTGCATGTAGAAATGAGCCAAGACCAAGCTTCATGGACACAATCCATTAAAACAGCATTGATCAGATAGAGCCATTTCTTCTATATTGCCTGCAATAGAATATATTCAGAGCACTTCATATTTCACTGTAATTATCAACAAAATGATTTTCATTGAATTTCATTTCTTCTCTTAATAAAAAGAGCCTTCAAAATGAATAATAAAAATTTCTGCTCATTTTTTATCCACAAAGCATTCACGGGAAAAGAAATGACCCCTAAAATGAATCACAAAGGTCATTCACTATAGGGTTAAGACACTTTTTAAAAAAATTCTACAAAGCTTTGTGAATTTTTCTGTGGATTAAACTATTCAGACTCCCACAAATTGTTAGTCAGTGTACGAAATGTGATACAGTTTTTTTGTTTACAGATTTCCATACTGCTTCTGAAGTGCAATTTAGAAAGCTCCAGCATATTTAGTTCATTCGCTTATAAAAAGTCTGTTAAAGTCTTCTCAAGAAGCTTTGTATAAATTGTGAAGTTTGTGTGTTTTCAAAGCTGTTTGGAGAAGTGAAAACTGTGACAATTAGATTATTTTAATATGATGTGGTCAATGTGTTTATTCAAATTATATCTGTAAAAAAAGATTTAAATAATCTCAGAAATATATATGTATGTATGTGTGTGTATATATACACACACACACACACAAACACACACAAAGACACACACACAGAGAGAAAGAAACCCTATTGTAGTAGATTTCTGACCTGGAATTCAGATTTGTATTTTGAACGATCACCTGCCATCCCCTCTCCATCTCTGGTTCCATCAGTGAGTTTACTCTTCCTCACTTTCCCAGCAGATTCCCAGTTCCTTTCCAGCTCAACTCTGTCCTCTGGAGATGCTGGGACTGCACTTTCTGCGCCCTGTCCCTGACAGCTGCATTGTTGAAGGTCACGGTGCCCTCAGGAGCCTGATAACCAAATATATTTCTTCACTTGGTTTAGTAGTTTAACCAATCATGATTTAGTATAGAATATAACCCTGAATGTTCACTGGAGGGACTGACATTGAAGCTGAAGCTGCAATAATTTGGCCACCTGATGCGAAGAGCCAACTCGTTGGAAACGACCTTGGTGCTGGGAAAGACTGAGGGCAGGAGGAGAAGGGGCAACAGAAGATGAGATGGTTGGATGTTATCACCGACTCAATGGACATGAGTTTGAGCAAGCTCTGGGAGATAGTGAAGGACAGGGAAGCCTGGCATGTTTCATTCCATGGGATCACAAAGAGTCGGACATGACTTAGTGACTCAACAACAACCACCATTTATAACTATTGATTACTGATGTGTATACAGTCCACATGCTTTATAATCCCAGTAAAGAATTCACCAACTTCAAGATTTTGCTTTGTTTCATTTTCCATTCACATGAAACATCCAGGCTCTACAGTTAGATTGACTGGATTCAAATAAGACTCCCACCACTAGTGCTCTGTGCACCCAGAGAATTCACTTTCTCACTGTGCCTCAAATATATATAATATCCAGGGCATTAATAGAAGCTACATGCATAGTTTGAATATTTAAAGATACGTAGGTAGATAGATAGATGTTAGGTGACAATACAAAGAGAGAGATCATAATGATGATGAAGACATAGAGATGCACTGAATCATATCAAAGACTTCAGTAAATATTAGCTATTATGGTTGCTGTTACCATCTATCATCACCATTGTCATAAGCATTTAACTCCAGGTATTCTGAAAAGCAAAATATTAGACTATTATTCCCTAAATTTGAAGAATGTATTTCAGATCAACTGAACAAGGAAATATATACATGTATACATACTGTATTATAATGTATTTATTTGTTACCTGTTTATTATATACACACATATGTAAGTTCAATTGAGTTTTCCAGGCCCCTCGCTCCTAGGAATGTCTACCATCTGCATTCTCAAAGCATGCACCCCCTCACATCCTGCCACACAGATGACCACTCTGGGGAAGTCCTCTGAGTGTCTGTCATTTCACACTGAAAACACAGAAGCTGTGCTTCTCGGTGGTGGTGGCAGTGCGGGTGACCCTGGGCAATGGAGACAAGGCTAGAAGCTGGCTTACTGAGGACTTACTGAGCACCCAGCACCACATTCTCAGCTGCATTATCTCCAAGTGGTTTATTCCCTTCAATAACTCTGACACAACTGCAGCACACTTCTTACCTTACAAATCAAAGTGTCAAAGGTGGAAAGTCTGAGTAAGTAGGACCAGCTCAGGAAGCCAGAAGCCAGGGGCTGGAGTTTGTGTTCTCACAGAGACACTCAAGGCAGCTGCTGGGGCTCAGCTCTGGGGCAGTGATGACGATCACGATATTTTCTATGAAAAATAAGACATAATAAATGCAGCAGCATTAATGTTGGAGTCTTCTTGATTTTGTTCCCTGTTGGAATCAGAATACTGACCAGAACTCTCAGGCTTTAGGCAGCTCAGAAATCTCTGTCAAATTAACTGGATTCTAGTTTCAAGACTCTCTCCACACAGAGACCAATCAATACATAACATGAATCATTGGAGAATGGTTATGCCTTTGCCATGAGATGACAGTATTATGCTTGAGTGTGAAATGCTCTTTGTTCTCCAGCCAGCTCATGTGCATCTCATGGAACAAAGAATAAATGATGTAAAATAGGACTCTAGTTTCATTTCCCCTTCACTAACCGACCAGTGGAAATTCTTAGGGTTCTTTGTGTACTTCTTTCCATCTGCAGGATGTCTTAGTGTTCTGCTGTCCCACACTATGTCGTCCTATTGGATCTACGTTAGGCTGTCACTTACTTGGTTTCCAGGATCTTACTCTCAACCTTGGTTTATAAATTTTCTGAAAGTTTATATTAAGTACAAACTTACCAGGGTCTCTATTGCTTTATACAGTGCCTTACATTTCTGTTATTACTCTAGAAGATGATTTTTCTGCTAGATGGTGATCCGATCCTTCCTGCCACCTCTCCCCAACATTGTTTTCTTTCTTTCCCACTGTGGAAGACCAGAGTTGTTCTCGTCAGCAGGACTTCTCCCCCTCAGCTGAACCTGAGGCTCCATTTGGGTAGACATTTAGTCTTCATGAAAGCTGCCTGTACATAAAGTGTTGAACATTTCACGGATGTAGAGGGTTTAGTATTTATCATTTTATACTCAGTGAATATCATGCAGGCCACACTCCTCCAAATGACCACTGTGTCCATGCCAGACCTGCAGTAGTCAGTCACTGTGACTGACAACCAAGTATCCTTATACATGCTTTCCCACCAATAAATGCATCTGAATTATTTAGAATCACTCTGCCAGTTAACAGCTCTTTATACAGGTCCTCATGTGTGATGGGCACTATTCTGTCCTAGATCCTTAAAATGTTTATGAAACTGAGTCTTTTGGCTAATATAATTTCCTGATTAACTGAAGTTTATCTAAAAATGTTTTCTTAACTTTCATTTACTCATGGAATCATAGAAGTGGAAGAAATTTCAAATCCCATTCTGGTTGGTACCCTTACAAACCTTTGAGCTGCAATGTCAGAGGCCCAGCTTGACTTTGTCTGGCCTGCAATGGGTCTTCCAAGACGAAATGTGGGAAAGTCAAGATGGGCTTTCCCTCAGAAGGTCTAGAATCTGGGACTAGGCCTATGATTTCTGCTTATTTTGGTGGCAAGCTTCTCCCTCTTAGCCAAACCTTCATATGAGATGGGGAGTTGGCCCTTAAAATTCTGGGCTCCTAATCTTGAGATCTTGGAGCCCCAAAAAATAAAGTCTGACACTGTTTCCAAAGACGCTTACTCCTTGGAAGAAAAGTTATGAGAAACCTAGACAGTATATTCAAAAGCAGAGACATTACTTTGCCGACTAAGGTCCGTCTAGTCAAGGCTATGGTTTTTCATATGGTCATGTATGGATGTAAGAGTTAGACTGTGAAGAAGGCTGAGTGCTGAAGAATTGATGCTTTTGAACTGTGGTGTTGGAGAAGACTCTTGAGAGTCCCTTGGACTGCAAGGAGATCCAACCAGTCCATTCTGAAGGAGATCAGTCCTGGGATTTCTTTGGAAGGAATGATGCTAAAGCTGAAACTCCAGTACTTTGGCCACCTCATGCGAAGAGTTGACTCATTGGAAAAGACTCTGATGCTGGGAGGCATTGGGGGCAGGAGGAGAAGGGGACGACCGAGGATGAGATGGCTGGATGGCATCACGGACTCGATGGACGTGAGTCTGAGTGAACTCCGGGAGTTGGTGATGGACAGGGAGGCCTGGCGTGCTGCAATTCATGGGGTCGCAAAGAGTCGGACACGACTGAGCAACTGAACTGAACTGAACTGAACTGAATCTTGAGATCTCATAAGCATTAAAAAAAAAAAAAAAGATCTTTCACAGCTCCAGCTTAAAAGAAATCAACCTAGATGAGCCCTGAGTCCAGTGCCCACCCTCACACTAGCTCAGGGGTGGTAATGGATGGGTGCCCAGGCACTGGTCACTCCTCCTCAAACTCTGTGCCAAAGCAAAGGCAGGATGTGTTTCCCCAAAGGAGAGACTGCAGGGCTGAAAAAAAAAGAAAGAAACTCTGCTGTTCACTTTTCATTTTGCAGTTGCTGATACCATGCACAGATATTTAAGGGCCATCTCCTGGGTTCATGTTGACCATTGGTTGCACAGCTGAGGTTAGAATTTGGAGTTCTCCAGGCTCTAGGAAAAATGTGTGTGCCCTTGATGAAAGTATTTCTAAATGTTCTGACCCCCATAGAAAGAATTTAAAATGTGTTCGATGACTGGCAATCATACATGACCTCGACTGCCCCCAGATAGTCACCTTATAGTGGCACATGTTGAAGTATGGAGTTCTTCATTAATTGAATAGGATGCACCCCTTGACATTTCATAATCTTGGACACCCAAGTGAAATGAAGCTGTTTTTCTATCATTTCATTTCTCTTGTAAAATAGTAGGAAAAAAATCAGTTCAACTGTGGGTTCCAGTTAGACATTTTAAAACTTTTGAAAGATCTATGGCCCTCATTTGAACTTGGGAGCTCCTTAATAACCAGATAACATTCTGTTAACTAATAAATAAACTTCCCTGCCTCTTCAGCTAATAAGCCTGTCATAGCTTGCCCCCCGTATGAAGAGGACGACAGGAGTAAACAGACTCCCAGTGAGAGGCGTGTGCTGTGCTTGTGATGAGTCAATTCGTGTCATGATCTTATTTTTAATGAGAGCATTTTAAAGAAGCTAAAAATAAGTCCAGAAATGTAATACTATATGTGGTATACACAAATCACCTCCATCTGGCTAATATCTAACCCCTGTCTTTGAAATGGTAATTACTGATTCTAAAAAGCAGTTGAGGAGAAATGTACAAAAAGCGTTCTTGGGATCTAACCGATGGGATCTAACTGCAAAGCTCACACCTCTACAAAAATCTTGAAGGGTGTGTAAGCAAAAGCCTGTTTGTGCAAGGTTCCTGGGGAGGGAAGCAGGGCTGGGGAGCAGCTGCGTGCTTATTTCTGAGTGTCCCATTACCTTGCTTTTATTCTTAGTTTTTTCTGCTCATATCCACCAAGTGCTCTTGTCTAGTGCTCCCTAATGAGGGCTTTAAAGACAAACTGTGCGTCATAAGCGTTCACCGCCCCTCGGGGAGCTGAGTGAAACGGCCCTTCTCTAATCCCCCCTCCAGTTAGGACCTGGGTCCCTGAACCCAGCCTGGGGACTGGTGTCATGAGACCTGTCAACCCTGTTAGAACTACTTAATCTCTCTACACTTTCGTTTTCTGAACTTTAAAATGTATGTCATAGAATATGGGACAAAATAAACTCTTGCAGTTTGTGTGAAACACTGGGGCAAACACACATCGTACACACTTAAAATGTTTCTTGTACTTGATATGCCTGTGTAACAGAAAATCACTAGAAAAGTGCTGTAACAAGCATGTCTTTCAACATACACTGTAGACAGGATCCTCAGAAGAGCGGGGATAAGAGAGGTATGGGAGGAGTCGACCCACATGGGTTGACGGTATGGGTCAGAGGTGAGCTAAGTCTTGCTTCAGAAACAGCAGGTACCTCACCAAGCAGGACTGCTCTATAAAAAGTAACCGAGATTGATCTTTTTCATTGCAAACTTGGTGATAATTCCAAACAATGTATAGAAGTTGCTATGAGATCATTGCGTAGCAACCACATGATAAAACCTGATTGCCCCATTATTTTTTTCATCTGGAATATTCCATCTGAACTTTTAAATACACTCTCCCATGCCCTCTGAAGCTCTCCCTCACACAGCAGCAATCTGGCTTTTGAAAGAAGTGTAGCCGAAGCATCCACGGTGGTTTTAGGAGCTACTCGAACAGTCAATGGGGTTTATATTTCAGCCCAAAGTTTTTCCACAGTGCCCGCTGTGTTCTAGAATGTTCCATGCTGCACCAGATGTTGCAGTCCAGAATGCAGTTTGGCAGTGACCACTGCATCATACCAGAGCCTGCTCCTTTGGCATCTCTCATGCCTGCAGTAGGAAAGCCAAGCCTTGGAATCAGAGAAAACTCGAATTATGTTCTTCTTGTTAATCTCTCTATGAGTTCATTTCCTGAATTTTAAAATGTATGTCACAGACTGTGGGGCAAGATAAACGCTTGCAGTTTGTGTGAAGCAACTGAAGCATGGTGTCCCCCTTGGGTGTTGCATAGAGCCCAGCCCCTCTGTGAGCCCACCCTACCCCGTTTCCCTTCACGTCCATCGAAGGCTCCTCCCCTGCTGGCCTCCTGGCCAGCAGACTCTCAGGAGAGGGAGGCGTGGACAGAGGTGGATGGGCTCAGCCTCTGCAGGGACTTCAGCCTGTGGCCTCTGGGGGCTGCTTCCAGCCTGGATGTGGGAGCCTCCCTCTGCCTTGCGAGGAGGTCCCACTTACCTCCAAATCCTGTTCCATCACCTGTTTAACCAGTTTCCTGCTAAACTCTCTGCATTACAAAGCCTCAGAGTTGCTCCTGTGCTCTTGGCCCATCACCATAGGTCTGTTTCTGTGCCACACAATTAACATTTGCAGATGGCCATCCGGCTTCCTTCTGGATGCATGGGGTGGGCTCAGGTGGGGTGCTCCTGCCTCCAGAAGCTTCCTGGTCTTCCGGACACAGTGCTGTCCCACCTGGCCCTTCACCCAGAACTCCCCTTCTTTTCACTGCTCCCGTGACATTCAGTACTATACCGTCAACTTGCTGTCATTTGACTTTCATTTATTTTTGTTATTTCTCAAAAACAATCCCTAGAAGGTACAAATTGTGTCTTTACATTTTTTTTCTCCCTCAAAGCTATCGCAGGCACCTCAACACAATATCAGAGGTTAACACTGTTGGAAAAAGTCTCAGCAGTTTGTGTTTTAATTGCTGGGATGTTAGTCACAACAACACAGAGGGCCTTAAAGAGATAGATGGAAAAATATATAAAATCTTCCAGCTGAAAGAGGCACTGTAGGTAATATCATTTACTTTTTATTTTATACATGGGAAAGTAGAGATTAAGAAAAGCTGGTGAGTTTATTTAATGACACAGAGCTCTTAGGAGAGACTCCTGCTTCCTAACCTAGTGTGCGTTCCAGCAGAAGAGAGGGATGTGCGTGTCAGACTTCACAACAAGGCTGGATGTCCAGAAGGAACAGTGTTTAGTTATTGGTCTTTATTCTTTTTGAAAAAATTTTTAAATTTTTTTTTTATTTATTTGGCTGAGTCAGATCTTAGTTGCAGCAGTTCGGATTTTTAGTTTTGGCATGTAGGATCTAGTTCCCCAACCAGGGATCAAGCCTGGGCCCCTTGCATTGGGAACACAAAGTCTTAGCCACTGGATGACCTGGGAAGTCCTGCTTTTCATTCTTAAAAGTGAAAATTTATTAATTACAAAAACAAGCCTCAGTTCAGTTCAGTAGCTCAGTCGTGTCCGACTCTTTGCGACCCCATGAATTGCAGCACGCCAGGCCTCCCTGTCCATCACCAACTCCCAGAGTTCACTCAAACTCACGTCCATCGAGTCCGTGATGCCATCCAGCCGTCTCATCCTCTGTCGTCCCCTTCTCCTCCTGCCCCCAATCCCTCCCAGTATCAGAGTCTTTTCCAATGAGTCAACTCTTCGCATGAGGTGGCCAAAGTACTGGAGTTTCAGCTTTAGCATCATTCCTTCCAAAGAAATCCCAGGACTGATCTCCTTTAGAATGGACTGGTTGGATCTCCTTGCAGTCCAAGGGACTCTCAAGAGTCTTCTCCAACACCACAGTTCAAAAGCATTAATTCTTCTGCACTCAGGTTTCTTCACAGTCCAACTCTCACATCCATACATGACTACTGGAAAAACCACAGCCTTGACTAGACAGACTTTTGTTGGCAAAGTAATGTCTCTGCTTTTTAATATGCTATCTAGGTTAGTCATAACTTTCCTTCCAAAGAGTAAGCGTCTTTTAATTTCATGGCTGCAATCACCATCTGCAAGCCTATATGGCATTAAAAATACCTTTATACATTATTTCAAAATATCTGGATATCATACTATTTTAGATAAATGATTGAGAAATATCTAGACGAATCTGAAACATGACTGTGTGCCCTCTTTCTGTTACTGTTTGAATATTTATATTTTCAAGATAGGCAATTCTGCTGTGTCATGTATCTAGTTAATACACTACCAGCATGGTTGAAATACTGATTATTGGCGGGGTGGGAGTGGGGGAAGGGGTGGATTTCACAATGAAAAGTGGGAAAAAAATTAAAACAAAATCATCTTGACCTCTTGGAGTGCTGGTTGTGAAGGGGCTCCAAGGGTATTCTCAGAGCAAGTTGTTGGACAGGACCAGACTGAGCCGAGCAGATCTAGGATCAGTTCCAAAGTCATTCCTCAATGATGGTCCCAGACAGAAGTGAGATCCTGGCATTTTAAGAAGACACAGTAATCTCAGCCATATTGTTGAGTATTGATCCGTTTGAAGCACTTCAAGTGTAGCAGACTCGGAATACTTGGGCTCAGAACACCAGCAGGATCTGAGCCTTCTCCCTTGGATGTGAGATCCTCATAGGAGAGACAGGAGGGAAGCACCTGGGCATCCTGGGATGTCAGTGGCACCTGGCATGACGTGGAGCAGGCGGTCAGGACCCGCGGTGGGTGGCCGCCCAACATCCTCACGATGGCCTTCAGCTGGTACAGAACTGTCCTGTTGGGGGCAGACAGATGAGCCACTCAGGCCACACAACAGTGGCACACCTGTCAGCCTCCATCCAGGGCTGGAGAAAGGAGGGCCTCTCTACTCTCCTTCTGGCCAGCCTCCTTTCTGTCTAAAAGAGTGAATTCACACAGAAATGGGTATATTTGTTTTTGTTAATAAGTAATAAAAAGAGGCATCAGTTCCATCAGTATCACTTCTGATCACAAGTAAACACATGACCGGCCCTGTCAGAGAGCCCTGCAGGCAGGCTGCAGCCCAGCACAGCAGAGCGAGGTAGACAGAGGGCCTTCTTATCACACTCTGGGTACCTTGCTTGGCCCTTGAAGCAACTTGTTGGGGCATTTTTTTTCCTGGGCAAGAAATGGGATCTGGTCCCCCATGTTGGCAATCTAGGAAAAAATGCTGAAATTATCAACTCTGCAATAAGGAAAATGAAAACAAAACATGACTCTAGCCATTTAATTTCTACCAAGGACACTAACTAAAGACAGGAAGCAGAATTTTGTCTCTCAGTAGAAAGAACGTGTTAAAATGAAATCAGAGTTTAGAAGTTTGTCAAGTACAGATATCATCCTGATAGCTTTGGACATCACTTTTAGATCAGCTGTTGCAACAAGATAGCTGTGGTAACAATTTTTATCTGTGCTCAAAATAGATATTTATTTAACAGTCTGCAGATAATGTAATATCAACATGCCGTGTGCAATATAAACAATAAAAGAAATTTTCAAGAAATACCAGAGGAACAAGAAAGCCAAAACATAAAATACTTCACCCACAGAGTTTATAGGTCTACTGTGAGGGAACACAACACAAGAAAGATTTTAGGGAAAATAGCTAATTAAATGTGCAAACTTTAAAAGTGTAAAGAGTGGTCACTGAGTAAATTATCCATAATGCAGTCTCCCTGTGAGAGAGAACACAGAGAGTTACACAGAGAAATGGGACATTCAGTGTACTCCATGGAACTGGGGTGCAAAACAAAGCCGCCCAGGACTGCTTCATCCGTCGCCTCGTCACGGCTACCAGATGTGGTCACGCTTGGCTCTGGTCCCTTCTGCTCAGACACTCATTGTACCATGTGTCACTCTGAGTCACAGCTGCAGGATGGGTCCTGACCCATTTCCATAACTCTGGCCCCTCAAAACTCCAGTACTCCGACCCAGGTGTACTGAAATGTGTCCCGAGACTAGAGAGGTTGTTCCATCTCCTCACTGCAGTTCTGTGGTGTGAGGAACTGGCAGATGTTGACAGAGATCCCTCAGGCGATGGTGGAATAACAGAAGACACAAAGCATGGTCTTCCTGACCTATTGCTAAACCAGTCTTCTAACTAGAGCGCCTCCTTCATAAACATGAACTTTGTACACGTCTGTGGGAGTCTGATTTCTGCAGCACAACTGGACCCCTCAGTTCCAGACAGGCAGTTAAGCGCCTGTACGAGTGGCCCACGGAGCCCTGAAGACGAGGCTCGCCTCCCATTGTGTCTGCTTGCCTCCTCATGATTCCTCGCTCTCCCTCCAGCTCACCAGATGCCCTCTGTCTCAGGACTTTGCGCTTGTGCGTCCCACTACTGGGAAACCACTGTCACCAGGTATTTGCCTCACTCCCTTCCTCACCACTTGGAGGACTCCCCTAAAACCCAGCTTTCCCAGTGAAGACTCCCCCAGTGACACTATTTCAAATTGAACTTTGCTTTCAATTTTATCATTCTCCATGGCGTTTACTACTCCTTCACATGCTCTACGTTTTACTCATCTTGTTTGTTTTCTGCCATGCCAAATCTGAGCTCCCCAAAGGACAAGGATTTTTATGATGCCTGTCCTATGATAGGCACTTGATAAACACCTTGGCAGTTTCTGTGTGGAACGTGTGTGTGTGTGTGTGTGTGTGCACTTCAGTTTCCTCCAAATAGTATGTATAAGCCCCACTTTCAGACATTTTGAACCCAACTTTTTAAGACAAAGTCATATTGCATGAGTTGGATAAGCTGGCTCATGGTTCTTCCTTCTAACTCACATTCAGAGGTGAAGATTTGATTCTCCAATAGGGTATATTAATAGTTACTTTCTCTAGGACAGAAGACTGTCAAATAACCTCCTGATTTCCTCTTTTGATTTTCCTTGAGTGCTGTATTTTTTAAGCTCTAAAAGACCTTGGTTTCCAGGGGAGTTAGAACTTTGAATACATCATCTTTCAACTCCAGTCGCTTGGGATTTGGGGGCACGTCAGGAGAGTCACAAGAGATTTGTTCAAGGTTCAGTAACCTTTCCTGTTTTATTTTTCTGGGCACAATTTGACAGATGTTTACTGAGTGCTGTGCTTAAGGCTGAAGATACAGCAGTGGGCATGACGGAAGTAATCACCCCTCATGGAGGGTGCAGGCCGTGGGGAGAAAATGAAAATAATAGAATCACAACTTCTTGTAAATGCAGCAAAGTAGAAAAATGGACTGTGATGATCCAGGCAGAGAGCCTCAGGGAGAACTGAGCAGGAATCTGTGTGCAGTGGTCCTTGAGCTGACCTGAAACACAAAAGGACTCCTCGGCCTTGAGCCTGGACTGGCCCCATGGCTATGGCCCTGATGAATCTATTCCTCCCAGAGCCTTTGTTTTGTTGACCCTCAGGGGTCAGAGGTGAACCCATCTTCTGCAGAGATGAAGGTGCTTCCCAGAAGCTCCAGGCCAGGATGCAGCTTCCAGCTGTTGGGCTGTCTGTTAGTGTGGATGCCTGTGTGTCTCCTCCCTGTCACGTGGTTCTGGGTGCTGGGACATCAGCTCTCCAGTATCCCTGCCCATCTCCCTAAGTGATTGCTGCCCGTCAGGGTTTCCTTTCTCCTCCAGCACTGTCCACTGATGGTCTTCATGTTATTAAAGTAGCCCAGGCTTAAGGTCATGAAAATCTTGAATGGAATGACATAAAATAGAGGCAGGGGACATTATAAAACAAGTGTTGAGTTGGGTAGATGTCACAAGAACCTCTGATGAGTAATTAGGAATAAGAAATAGTAGGTGAAAATGCTGTATCTGACAAGTGACAAACAGCATAGGCAGAAAATCAGCCAGCTTACCAACTAATGAAGGGTCATTAAGTAATTTAGCTCCCTGTGACCTTCTTGATATCCTAATATGGGGGTCAGAAATGAAAAACAGCAAATACTTCAAGGACCATGAGATAACTTTGAGGGAATGGTAATGGCTTCATCTAGAGTAATGTAGCTACAGTTCTTTGAGTGCATCTTCTCTTGTGTAAACATTTGCAAGCAGTGATTAGCCTGTGCCCTCCTATGCAGCCCATATTAACCACTCTGACAGAGCAGAACACGTTCTAGTGGGGCACAGGGTGCTCATGGTGAAAGGATTATAGCATTCCTCACAAGCGTTCTAAGCATCACTTTCTCCCAGAAAATTGTTGATATAAATGCATACTATCTTTGGACACATTTTCTGTTCTTCATTTCAGATTCTTAACAGAAAGGTACAAAGTTAATGTTGCATATTATTCACACTTATTTTCCGGTTAGCTCAATGCCCCTTTGTTTAGAAAAACAATACAAACTTTTGCTTGTAAAAACAGAATTGTAACATGACTTTGCTTCCTGACTTTGGTTTCTACTTACTATACTAATTATAGTGTTGCTTACGCAAATATGAAAAAAATAGTTTTACTGTTTTATAGCAAACCAAAGACATAACTTTCTGTTCTCTATTGAATTAATAGTACATTTATTTCCTGAGAAATGTCTGCTTGTTTTCTTACGAGAGTCCCAGTAGAAATCAAGCCATCAGAATTCCATTTGAGATGTCATAATTTACTCATTTTAAAGTTCTTCATGAAAATATTAATTCTCCAGGGATTATACAATCAAATACACCACTTAATACAGGCACAGTCAAATACATGTGACATAGTTCAGGACCATTTTCACAGAAAGATATTGTTGGATAATCTCTCCCCAAATAGTTGTTTAGAACAGGCAGGTCCTCCCTAGAGCCACTAGTGTTTCCTCATGACAACCAAGACCAGGAGAAACTCGGCCTTCGAGACAAGAGTGCCCTCACAGGAGATGTACATTTCTTTTGCTTTAATTTGCATTTGTTCTAAAGATTTTCTTTCCTAACCTAAAATCAGTTATGAATTTAATGACAAATTTTTTTAAGATCCTTTATAGTATATTATGTGAAAAACCAATAGCCAGCCATTAGGGGCATACACACATGCACCTGTTGAGCTGAAGGTGTTAATGACTGGGCTGATCAGGACTAGCTTATGAATTACTATCAGTGTGACCCCATGGTTGGGGGCATGAATACACCACCAGATATCTTGGTTTCTATTCCAGGGTTTACCACTTACTAGCTGTGTGATCACAGGCAAGCTACTCAACTTCTCTGTTCTTCAGCTTCTTCATAAAAAATTAGACATACTAATTGTAGTTATATCACAGAGTTCTTGTGAAAATTATATGGAGATAATACTTAAAGCACAGCAGAACTCTAGCGCATATTAAGCACTAGATAAGTATTAGCATTTATAACTTTTGGGGGACTGTGAAGACCTAACATGAAATATGTGAGTATGAGTCAATGTAAAAGCATGTTTACATTGTTTCCTCTGAATTAATTATATTTTGGAGCCTACCATGTTCACAGAGTGTCTGTCTGGTTTTACAAGTTGTCAGCCAAAGTGGAACAATATCTTCTCCAGGGTAACCTTATCCCCTCCCTCCCACCACCTCTAGACAGCTGGGACCTCCAGAATGACCTAGAAAAGACAAAGATCAAATCAATTGTGAGTCGCTAGGGAAGCTTTCATATCCTAGTAAAATAGACAGTTCGGGACAGAGTAAAAGGACATTTAAAGGAAATGTGGAAGAGTAGCGCTGAACGAGGAAGGGAGCTCTGAGAAATCACTTCCCCTCGACATATAGGAGGAAGGAACATCTCCTGTCCATCAGAAGTTCAAATCCACATTTCTTCTTCCATATTCATGGGGAAAAGTCCTCTAGGCATCAGCAGTCAAGACTTCCAGCAGCTAAGACCTGAATACGGCACTGATGAATAGTCAGGAATGGAAAACACCGCAACTGAAGGGCTCCAGAAGTTCAGAAGGTGACTTGAATAAAATGAAACCCAATCACTATCAAAAAACAAAAGAGAAGACTCTCTCAAAATTCCTCTGATGGTGCGTGCAAGCTGTATCCCTCCATGTTTAAATGGTAAATATTTATAAATATGATCCTTCTTAACATGGATAGTGAAAATATTTCCTTCTCTGTGGAGTCTTTGCTAGCCTACACTCCCAGCCTGTGGATCCCTTAGTTTCTGTTCAAGTCCCAGCTCAAATGCCCCCATAATACGATCATAGCAAACTGTGATCCTGACTTTAATATGCAGTCCCTCAGTAGCAGCACCACCCCATCCAATTCTTATGACAGCCCACTGGGTGATAAAGGTGTTTGTATTCCATATACAAATGATTGTCTTAACCTCCCAGGTGGACAGCCTGGGAGCAGAAATGTCTGACTTACTGATGTAAAGTTCACAACTCCATCAGAGCACCTGAGTAGACACTGCAGAGTTACGTAAATGCCCTTGTTAGAAGTATATAGATATTAATAATTCCCTGAATCTCAGCTGAAGGTGAAACTCAAGGTTGTTTATGAAAGAGAGAGAAATATTCGATGCCTCATGTTTAGCTGATGATGTGAGAAAGTAACAATTTCAGCCAGAATAGAGAAATTGATACAAAGCATTAGACAAAAGTGAAGATGAAATGACACGGAGTATGGGGCTGATGAGAATCAACTGAGAGATTCATTGCTGAAAGAGGCACTCATCTGACGGTAGGTGAGCTCCACCTCGTCACTGGGAACAAATACCCAGCATGAAATAGAGAATCAGAGTTAACAAGGCAGTACGCTAACAAGCAGAGAAAAATTATGTGCAATGCTTGAGGGGATAATAGGATTGGAAAAGAGAAACTGAAAGAGAAAGCGAATGAGGCAGAGAGGAGCTGTATAACAATTGTATCTGCAGTAGTTTAAGGGGTAACTTCTGCGTGTATGCAAGACAAAAATAGCACACTCTCAGGACTGGAAGTTATGAAGAGTGAGAGGGATTGGGCCAAACTTTGAACAGCAGGTTCAGCTGTCAGACTGTCTCTTCAGAGTTGCCCTTTGGGACCTGCACTCAAGCAAAGCTCAGAGATGCAACAGGGAGAAGAGGCATGAGGTCCCATTTAATTTATCTCCTCCAGGGTGAGAACATCCATGGGGGCAGGGTTCTGGGCCAGAAATAAACCATCTTACAGAGATGCAAAAAAAAAAAAAAAAAAGACCAGAGATTACCAATTTCACTTGGACATTTTCAAGAGTTTCTGGACCATTAGGGATTGAATATTTCCAGATCACCTGGACCCTGACAGCAGCCAGGACTGCCCCCCAACCAATTCACATTGTCCCTACGGTGCTGCCAACTGTCCCCTGTACTCCTACGTGCTCTTCCCACCTCGTGTTCCAGGCACTCAGGGTTTTATACTCTTGGATCTCAAACCAAAACCCCTCTTTATTTGTGATGATTCACTTTTCATTTCTCAGCACTGGGGTGGCCTTGCACACCTCTCTGTGTAGACATTCCGATCTCCTTGCTTCACCTCAAGCCCACCACTTGACGCTCCTCTCTCATGTCCTTAAAGGATCACCTCAAGTTCAGATCAAGGGCAGGTTCAGTCTGCTCCTGCCCCAGAGGCGCTCAGCGTTCTCAGCTGGTTGGATTGGTGTTTGTGGGGGATGCAAGGAGTGCTGTGTGACCCCACAGCCATGGGGTGGCAGCGACCGTTGTCCAGATCACTGGTGGCACAAAAGGGCTTCTCATCTCCGGGGTATTTACAGCCCCTGAGTCACGTGGCCCGGAAGTCTTCAGGCAGCTTCCTGTGATGGCGTCTGAATAACCAGGACGGCCTCATCTCAGAATCCTTAGCCTGACTCTACCTTCGGAGACTTTCTCCACGGAGATAACATTGTGTGATGACAGTAATACTGGCCTCACAGCACGAGTTGTGAAGATTTCCTCCTCCTCTCTTTTTTGGAAGAGTTTGAAAAAATTTTCTCTATTAAATATTTGGTTGAATTTATCAGTGAAGCCAACTAGGTCTGGGTTTCTCTTTTAAGGTAGTTTTTGATTACTAATTCAATTTCTTTGTTTTATCTATTCAGATTTTCTATTTCCTCTTGAGTCAGTTCCAGTAGTTTGCTTCTTTCTAAAAACATGTCACGTGGTTTGAGTTAGCTAATGTGTTTGCATGCAGTTGTTCATAAGCAGTCCCTCATGATATGTGTTATTCCTGGAAGATGGTCAAGAAGATTTCCTGTTTTATTTCCAGTTTTAATAATGAACTTTTTTTCTTCTTCAGTCTAGCTAAAAATCTGTCCATTTCATTGTTTCTTTCCCATAACTGCCTTTTAGTTTGCTGGTTCCCTATTGTTTTTCTATTCTGTTTCATTAATTCCCACCCTAATTTTCATCATGCTCTTCCTTTGTTTCACCTTGGGGTTAGTTTGCTCTCCATTACCCTGTGTCTTAAAGTGAAAGGTTAGGTTATCACTTTAAGACCTTTCTTTTTTAATGTAAGCATTTATGTATAAATTTCTGTTTACATACTGCTTTGGTTGTATCCCATAACTTTTAACATGTTGTGCCCTCATTTCATTAATTTCATAGTTTTTTGAAACCATTAGTTTTAAAGTATTCAGAAACTTCTCTTGTGATTTGTTGTTTTATCCATTGGTTATTTAAGAACGTGTTGTTGGTGATGAACAGGGAGGCCTGGTGTGCTGCAATTCATGGGGTCACAAAAAGTCAGACACGACTGAGCGACTGAACTGAACTGTGTAATATTCACATATGTATGATTTCCCAAATTTCTTCCTGTTATTAACTTCTGACTTCAAGCCTTTATGATCAGAGAACATACTTTTTTAAATTTCAGCATTTTAAATTTATTGAAGTTGGTTTTATGTCCTCCTATGGTCTGTCCTTGAGGATAACGCATATCCTTATATTGTCAGGTGGAGTTTTCTGTAGGTGTCTGCTCTGTAGAGTTGGTCATCAGTAAGCTGTTAGTGTGTCTCTGGAGGATAATAATGGCAAAGGCTGGATCCAACTGCAAAGAACTCATAACTACCTGGAGAAGTAAATATTTGAGAAACTGATGTACAATAAGTACAGTGGCCACATGACTGGAAAAAGTCAGTTTTCATTCCAATCCCAAAGAAAGACAATGTCAAAGAATGCTCAGACTACCACATAATTGCACTCATCTCACACGCTTAGTAAAGTGATACTCAAAATTCTTGAAGCCAGGCTTCAACAGTACATGAACCATGAACTTCCAGATGTTCAAGCTGGATTTAGAAAAGGCAGAGGAACCAGAAATCAAATTGCCAACATCCGTTGGATCATCAAAAAAGCAAGAGAGTTCAAGAAAAACATCTATTTCTGTTTTATTGACTATGCCAAAGCCTTTGACTGTGTGAATCACCACAAACTGTGGAAAATTCTAAAAGACATGGGAATACCAGACCACCTGATCTGCCTCTTAAGAAATCGGTATGCAGGTCAGGAAGCAACAGTTATAACTGGACATGGAACAACAGACTTGTTCCATATAGGAAAAAGAGTACATCGAGGCTGTATATTGTCACCCTGCTTATTTAACTTATATGCAGAGTACATCATGAGAAACACTGGGCTAGATGAAGCACAAGTTGGAATCAAGATTGCTGGGAGAAATGCCAATAACCTCAGATATGCAGATGACACCACCCTTATGGCAGAAAGTGAAGAGGAACTAAAAAGCCTCTTGATGAAAGTGAAAGAAGAGAGTAAAAACGTTGGCTTAAAACTCAACATTCAGCAAATGAGGAGCATTGCATCTGGTTCCATCACTTCATGGCAAACAGATGGGGAAACAGTGGAAACAGTGACAGACTTTATTTTGGGGGGCTCCAAAATCACTGCAGATGGTGACTGCAGCCATGAAATTAAAAGATGCTTGCTCCTTGGAAGAAAAGTTATGACCAACCTAGACAGCTTATTAAAAAGCAGAGACATTACTTTGCCAACAAAGTTCTGTCTAGTCAAGGCTAGGATTTTTCCAGTAGTCATGTATGATGTGAGAGTTGGACTATAAAGAAAGCTGAATGCCAAAGAATTGATGCTTTTGAACTGTGGTGTTGGAGAAGACTCTTGAGAGTCCCTTGGACTGCAAGGAGATCTATCCAGTCCACCCTAAAGGAAATCAATCCTGAATATTCATTGGAAGGACTGATGCTGAAGCTGAAACTCCAATACTTTGGCCACCTGATGTGAAAAACTGACTCATTGGAAAAGACCCTGATGCTGGGAAAGATTGAAGGTGGGAGGAGAAAGGAACGACAGAGGATGAGATGGTTGGATGGCATCACCGACTCAATGGACATGAGTTTGAGCAAACTCTGGGAGTTGGTGATGGACAGGAAGGCCTGGTGTGCTGCAGTCCATGGGGGAGCAAAGAGGCGGACATGACTGAGCCAATGAACTGAACTGAACTGAACTGAATTGTACAATGAAGGGTAATATTTGTGTTAGAAATTGTGAGTAGAGAAAATATTGTTCAGAAGTGTCTGATAAACTGAGAAATATGATATTTGAAGGACAAAAGATTTTAGGGGAAGAGGGATTTGAGCTGTGTGCAGCAAAGATGGGTAGGATTTGCAACCACAGAAGAAGTAGATATAAGCCATTAAGAGTAGGAGTTAGAAACTGTGTGGTTAGCACAAATCAAACTTGAGAATTGTAGATTAACGGAGTTGACAACTGGAATGCAAATAAAAGATAAAGTGACGGAGAAAAGGTAGACTAGCATGACTCCCAACCACTTCTTATTTGGTGGTGCCATATTTCGTGTCATATCTTCTCTCTTGTGCCCTTTTTTACACTTGGCTTGATTAATGCTCATATTATTGCTTAAAATCTCTGTTACCCACCTGACCTCAAAAGTTATCTGTTTTTAAGTAACGCTGTTAAAAAGCCCAAGCCCCCACTTCCAGTCTGAGGGAGTATCCACATTCTTTCTCCTATGCCCTTAAATCTATCAACACTGATTTTATTGAATAGCTACGAAACCACCAATAATTGATCATTTTGACTTGTAAACACATTAATCTCACATGGCTCAATTTAATATGCTCCTTTCTTGGGCAGTTCCAACACACAAAGCCCTAAAAAGTTCATTCTTGTTGGGGATTGAGCCTTTCCCTGCGTTTCTTTACTCATTAGATTGGGGCTGCCCATCACACAAAGGAGCTGTGTGGTTTTATTAGTTATAGGAGATAAAGACACACAATCTTGGGTTCTCCTTTCATCCACATGCTCTGATTTACATAATAGATTCATTCCAAATTGTTTCTATTTGTCTCTCAACACAGCACGCTCCATATGGAGGCCTAATGAACACATTAACAGAACCTGTGGTGATCCATTTGTAAAGGACAAATTGGCTCCTCACTAGAAGAATCATTCCACACATATTATCTACAAGTCCACACACACACACAGCCCTGTGGATGAACATAGGCCATACCCATTTTAGGCAGATTTAATGTCTTAACATCCAAAGTAGTATTTTCTTTCTCCTTTAATCTGAATTTACTTACACTTGAAGTAAAGAAGAAAAGCTGTTTCTAAAATGTTAGATTCATTACATTTGCTTTATTAACTCAAGTAATTCTTGATACTTTTATGCCATGTCATTTATATGTATTATATAATATATATACATATGTATACATATAATATATACTTGATACTTTTTCCAAGATTTCTTCCTGTTGTATATGGTAAGAAAATTTTGACCTGTAAATCTGAATGCATGTACACAGCTACATTTGATTGAATATATTATCAAAAAATGGAATGCTGAGATGAAAATGTGTTTTAATGAATGGTCTCACATAAACTCTTTCTGAAATGACAAGGTAGACAAATCACTTGGCCTGCTCTTGAATTTCTTTGTACTGAAACCAACAGTACCATTCTACTCACAAAAACATTGATTATCCTAGTGTTAAGGGAAAAACATAAAAACCAGGTTTTAAATCATTCAGAACTAGAGAAAAGTGACTGTCTTTTGTGTGTTTCCTCAAGATTACCTCGTATTTTAGACATTTTTCAACTGCTGTATTGTGGATATATATTGGTTAAAATTGTTTTTTCTATTTGAGTTCCGATGAATGAGTCTAAAAAGGTATTTTGTATGTAGTTGAGGATATATAATCCCGAAAGGTTAATGAATCTCCACCTTCTTCAGAGCTGGTCAATAGCGGTCACCTTTGGAATGCTAGGGTCTTTGCACAGGCCCCTCTCTCTGTCTTTCTCTCTGTCCACACGGATCCATGTCTGTATCTATCCCTGTACCAGGATCTATAAATGGAGCTATGGAATGATGGTTCGTTTTCTTTGTGAATTTGACTGGGCCGCGGGGTGCCCAGACATTTGGTCAAGCTTTGCTCTAGGTGTGTCTGTGAGGTGCTTGTGGATGAGGTGAAGAGCTGGTCAGTAAACTGGACAGTGCAGGCGGCCCTGCTCCGTGTGGGTGGGCCTCCCGAGGTACTGAAGGAAAGCCTGCACAGAGCAGAAGGACTGCGTGAGCAGGCGCTCTCTCTTGCTCGTTGTTGCTCTGGGTGTTGGGCTTCTTCCAGCCTTTGACTCAGACTCTCAGACTAAAATCACAGTGTAGGCACCCCTGTGCTCCAGCCTGCAGACTGCAGACCCTGGGACTCCCGCGTCCATGAGCACTGAGCCAATTCTGTACAGCAAATACATTCCGTATCTTTGTGTGTGTGCCTAGTAGGTGTGTGTGTGTGTAGTGTGTACATATGTATGTAAATGTTCCTATCGTGTGTGCATGTGCACAAACGCCTCCATGCATGTACATACACACCCCAACCCGAGCTCCCAAGAGGGTTGGACACACTCCCTGAAGTCCTTACTAGTTTGAGGAGGAGCGCTGTGGGTTGTTATCCAGAGACCCAGGACACTAAACGCGATGATGACAGTCCACCACTCAGGCCTGGAGTGTGACACGTGTACTGCCGGCTGGTTTGGGCCTCTGAGCTTTTACAGCAAACATAACTTGAAAGTTAATCTCATATTTTTTCCGTTAAAAAAAAAGTCAGCAGTTATGACACCCATTTATGCAGTGTTTTCTCTTCACTGTTGTCACAAATTCTGCCACTCTTCCTGAATGCTGTCTCTGCGCTGTGTTGCTAGGCAATTCCTGACATGACTGGATTTAAATAAACACGTGGACGAGCGCAAGTGACTGCATCCTCCAGAAAAAGCCAGCAGCCTCCACCACCGAGCTCTCCTCATGCCACACTGAAGCCACAAGGGCCCCTTCACTTAGTCACAGCTACTTCGACATATTTGGAAAAGTTATTTTTTTTTAATTTGATATGGAAACGGTAAGATTTTAAAAATTGTAAAATATAAAAGGATATAGTTTTAATAAAAAATTGGAATTTTGCAACTAGTGATGGCTCATCATATCCCATTCCAAGAAAAATTTTAGTGCTGAATCTTCTTTATTAAACTTGATTTGCATTTTTAATGAAACTGATATTAATACCTTTAATTGGTATTCATCTATTTTACTAATATTTCATGGGAATGAAATTTCTTATAGACAATATCTAATGTCTTTAGACCTCAGAATTGGTTGTTCAGAAATATTTACTAGAAACATATGTGAAAATCCTCAGCTAGACATTTTGTGGAGCACAATGACAAAGAAAATTAGTTCTTGCTCCAGAAAATTATAGTTGAATCTTGTTATAGATACTCATTCTTATTTCACAGAGAACATGGCTTCATTTTATGGGGTTTTTTTTCTATCTAAATAACATATGCTTGTTGTAAAAGGTAAATAAAATAAAAAGAAAGTAAGAAATAGAAATAACAATAAGAAAGAAAATATTAATCCATAAAAAATCTGACCCCTGACACGAAGAGGCCATCCTTGGCTGATGTGTCCTGGTCTGCACACGTGAGCACCCATGGAAACAGGGTCACACCACCACACTATTGCAGCAAATAGGCCATCCCACTTTCAGCCCTCCCCAGCAAAGGCAGTTCCCCCAAACAGGTGGACACTAAAGCATAGATTCAGCTGCCAGACGACCTAGAAGGCAGCGGGGCCCCCGGGCCATCTCAGCTTCAAACAATCAGAGCTGAGGACACCCACATTCTAACAATGAAGGAGGTGAGGGACCATGTCTCTCGAGGGTCCTTCACTTCTGCCTGGAAGGGGGGTCGCTCTCGCAGGTTCTCCCAGGCCCTAAAGTCAAATCAACTCGATTAATTAGATGAAATAAGAACGCCTTATATTTGTAAGTGCTATGAATGTTTCAAAGTGCTTTCCGGTTCATTAGCTTTATACAGCACCTCTCTGAAATCAGAACCCTGGAGAGTCTTAGCAGAAACAGAAGTGGAACCCAGTGCCCTCCCTCTACTCAGGGAGGCCTAGTTCTGGTGTCACTCACCCACGTGCAGTCCCAGGGCAAGGAGCCCAACACCCAGTGGCCCTCAAGGAGCGTTTGTGGAGGAGGGACAGATGGAGTGAATGGACACAGCCTGGTGGACATCAGACGCGCATAAACTCTCACCACTCCTACACCACCTGACCCCCACTCCCTCCAGTCTCCCCAGGGATGCAGAAGATACAAAGAGATGCAAAAACACTGGCATTTGTAGATTTTCATCTGAGTGGATGAAATCAAGTTAAAGAAGGAGGAGCTGTGCCCTAAATCACTACAGATGGTGACTGCAGCCATGAAATTAAAAAACACTTGCCCCTTGGAAGAAAAGTTATGACCAACCTAGACAGCTTATTAAAAAGCAGAGACATTACTTTGCCAACAAAGGTCTGTCTAGTCAAGGCTATGGTTTTTCTAGTAGTCATGTATGGATGTGAGAGTTGGACTATAAAGAAAACTAAGCATCAAAGAATTGATGCTTTTGAACTGTGGTGTTGGAGAAGACTCTTGAGAGTCCTTTGGACTGTAAGGAGATCCAACCAGTCCATCCTAAAGGAGATCACTCCTCGATGTTCATTAGAAGGACTGATGCTGAGGCTGAAACTCCAGTACTCTGGCCACCTGATGCAAAGAACTGATTCATTTGAAAAGACCCTGATGCTGGGAAAGATTGAAGGCGGGAGGAGAAGGGGACAACAGAGGATGAGATGGTTGGATGGTATCACTGACTCAATGGACATGAGTTTGAGTAAACTCCGGGAGTTGGTGATGGGCAGGGAGGCCTGGCGTGCTGCAGTCCATGGGGTCATAGAGTCAGACATGACTGGGCAACTGAACTGAACTGAACTGACTGAGCAGAGCTCACACACAGTTGCAGACAGCTTCCTTTCACTGCCCTGAGGTGGGGTGTCCAGTGTGAGGCGGTGTACTATTCTCACAGGGCCCATGGGGGAATCCTGGCTCACCTGCAGGGGCTCATCCTGGAGTCTGCTCTGGAAGCTTCCTGCATTTGTCTGGCACCTTAACTTTACTGGTCACAGCAGATGCAAGTTGGGGACAGGACACTTAAGAAGAACACCATAGAAACAAAATATTGTTTGTGACCGGAAAGGTTCACTCAGCTCTGACAGAGTGGTATAGAATGCTTCATGGGAGCAACAATGGGTCTTAGTTATCAGGAGAAATGTCAGTGGAAGAAGATTTTAATCATGAAGTGGAGTCTTTGTTTTTCCTTTGGATTTGTTGCTTCCAAAAAGAAAGTGTGCAACAAACTTAGGAAGAATTTATGGGGCATTTCCCACATCATATTTTATGCAAATTGTAATCATTCCATATGTTGTTTGGCTTGTTTATGAAGTTTGAGGGTAACTATTTAGAAAAATGCATGCCTAATGGTATCTGAAAAAGCTTATGCTTTTAAAGAGAAACCCATATGTCACTGCTAACAGATACATTTTTCTAAGATATAGATTCTCTCTGTAAGTAATTTCTTCCTCCATAAGCTGATTCTCCTTAACCACCTTGGCTTTGGTTTTATATTAAAAAGGCAAGCTATTTCATTGTCTGAAATGGGAGTTAGATTGAGTAGTACATTTGGTTATTCCTTCCTGTTCAAGTTTGTTGCAAAAAAAAAAAATCTTAGATTATTTTTACCAGTGTTTATCACCAGTTGTACTAACATAAGAAATGTTATGGTTTTTTAAAGAAAAGCCTGATCTTTATGTATCTAATTGCACTAAAGCTAACTATCTTTGCATCTGTGTGACAGCCAACCAAATGTATAGTGAGAATCATAGTGAAACAACTTGGACCCCACCCACTTCCCAAAGCTGGAAGTGTGTTTTATCATAAATCCATACGTTCAGAAGTTGGTGCCTAGAGAAACAGAGGAGAAATGACGAAAAGAACATGATTGCTCCATTTCTTCAGTTCCATCACAGGCAGTTCCGTGGGCCTGCATGGGCTTTGGGCTGATTCAAGGAGGAGCAGAATGGGGCTGAAGTTCCAAAGACCTGGAAGTCAAAGTTTACATGGCAGAACAATGTCATTCTTTTAGAGGCAGAAGCTGTCAGTGTTGGGGGCTGAGGACAGAATGTAACTGTGTTTGGAGATGGGTTTTTAGAGAGGTGAGGAAGGTAAAATGGGGTCCCTGGAGTGGGCCCTGATCCCATAGAACTGGTATCCTTTTAAAAGGAGGAGAGGACACAGACCTGCACAGAGGGATGACCACTTGGGGACATGGGGAGAAGACGGGATCTGCACACCCAGGAGACTGGCCTCAGGAGGAACCTGCCCTGCAGACACTTCTGCTGCAGATGTCCCACCTCCAGGACTGGGAACAGCAACTCCCAGTCTGAGTTCCTGTTCCTGGGATGTTTTGCTAAAGGAGCCTGAGCTCACTGACACAGGGGTCAATGGTGGGCTGCTGTCCATAGGGTTGCACAGAGTTGGATACGACTGAAGCAACTTAGTATGCATGCATTGGAGAAGGAGAATGCATTTGAGGGGGCTCTGTGGGCTCAGAGGGATTCTACCAGGACAAATTCCCTGCGAGGCATAACTAGGAGCAGCTTCCTGGTGGGTGACCCAGACCCCAGCCTCCAGAGGGGATCGATGGTCCTCAGAAGTTTATAGATGTGCGTGGAGCATAATGTGGGAAGTTCTGCTTCCTTTTCTGCCTCAGTAAACCTGCCTACTTACTGACCATAGGAGATGACACATCCGTGAGAGCAGAGAGGAGAACACTGAGTGACCACATCTATGAAGCATAAAGCACAGCTACCGATGGCACCGGTATCCACTTAGAACAAAAGTGCAGCCTTCCCACGGTGTTCAAAGGTTTTAGTTGTGGCTTTGAGTCAGAAAATAAGAAATATAAATAAATCAGGATTACTATTCGGGGGGTAAATTTTATGCATATTTTTCTGACTGTGCAGACTAATTTTTTTCAGTCACAAGATTTGAAAATGTCTTTTGGAATGCCAAGAGGAAGGCAAGATTTTATTCTCAGATGTCAATCAGAATTGCTCTAACTTTTTAGCTCTTTTGACTAATATCACAAATATTTTCTTGGTATGGAAAAATAATCTCTATATTTCTGCGGCTGCTGCTGTTTAGTTTCTTCAGTCATGTCTGACTCTGTGCGACCCCATAGACAGCAGCCCACCAGGCCCCTCTGTCCCTGGGATTCTCCAGGCAAGAATACTGGAGTGGGTTGCCATTTCCTTCTCCAATGCATGCATGCATGCTAAGTCGATTCAGTTGTGTCCAATTCTGTGCGACCCTATGGACAGCAGCCCACCAGGCTCTTCTGTCCACGGGATTCTTCAGGCAAGAATACTGGAGTGAGTTGCCATTTCTATATTTCTAGGTAGCAAATTTAAGAGCTCCTATAAATGACAGACAAGAAATATACATGTTCCTTCCAATGAATTTTTACAAATGTGAAACTTTGGTCCTCCATTTGTGCTGCTGCTGCTGCTAAGTTGCCTCAGTTGTGTCTGACTCTGTGTGACCCCATAGACGGCAGCCCAACAGGCTCCCCTGTCCCTGGGATTCTCCAGGCAAGAACACTGGAGTGGGTTGCCATTTCCTTCTCTAATGCATGAAAGTGAAGTCGCTCAGTCATGTCTGACTCTTACTGACCCCATGGACTATAGCCTACCAGGCTCCTCTGCCCATGGGATTTTCCAGGCAAGAGTACTGGAGTGGGTTTCCATTGCCTTCTCTGGTCCTCCATTTACATTTTCTTTATTCTAGTGCTGAAGAAAGAGAAGTAAGTTTTATGCAATAAATGAGGATCTTCATCCATGAGATTTCTTACAAAAACGAGTATGGAGAAGCAGTAACAGACCTTTCAAAATACATCAGAACAAACATATTATTTTCTAACACTGAGTAACAATTTCTAATTTCTTGGCAGCTAAAAGTAACAGGTATTTATTGTCTCAAAGTTCCCATGATTGGGTCTCAGGGAATTGCAACAGAGACATCAGATACTCTGCAGTCTCACCTGCTACTTGAGCTTTTCTCCCTGGTCCTTGGGGTTGTTGGCAGAAGTCAGCTCCTTGTAGCTGTGGAGAAGAGACCCTGAGTTTTGCTGGCTGTCACTGGGAGGGGCTGTGATATCATGCTCTTTGCTATAGGCCATGTGACCACAGGTCCCACCTGTGCTCACAGGGAATAGACTCCATGAAGCCACCAAGGCACCCCCTCAGCAGGGAAAGGGAGCCCTGAGGATTGGGAAAAACATGTAATGCAACCAGAGGTGAGTTCCTGAAAACAGCTGGAGAAGCATTATACAGGCAGAAAATGATACTTTACCAATTATGCCCAAAGAAAACTCATTTGCAAGTATAGATGGATGATAACCGTACTGTTTTTCTTTTGTGTCTTTATTTCCAGTACAGCCCTAACACTTCAGTGTATTGTTTAGAATAATGAGAGGATTTATAAATGTATACATTCATTTACAAGCTTCAAACACGGAAAGAGTAGTTGTATTATGGATAAAAAAATTATTTGGGTGTGCAGAGCATCTTTTGCTTAAATATCAATGAAAATGTTAAACTGTTTGGTTGATTCTATCAATAGCAAACATTTGGGGACTTGGGGATGGATTCTGGAAGGCAGATAGGTCTGTTCAGACTCAGAAACGTCCAAGCTGACCAGGAGTGAAGCTGTCCCTCTACCCCAGCAAACTGGGGAAAGAGCTGCTATCCATCTCTGTTTCCAAAGAGTTTGCTCAGAAGACTCCGTGGTTCAAGAGACAGACACTGAGGAAGAGAGTCTGGTGCTGGGAGCTGTCCCAGGTGCTGAAGCCAGAGCAGGACACAGAGCCAGGGACTCGCCCCCACAAACTAGACACTGTATTAGAAAGCAGAGAAACACAGGTCCGTCTCGTCAAAGCTATAGTTTCTCCAGTAGTCGTGTCTGGATTTTGAGAGTTGGATGGTAAAGAAAGCTGAGCGCCAAAGAATTGATGCTTTTGAACTGTGGTGTTGGAGAAGACTCTTGAGAGTCCCTTGGACTGCAAGGAGATCTATCCAGTCCATCCTAAAGGAAATCAACCCTGAATATTCATTGGAAGGGTGGATGCTGAAGTTGAAACTCCAATACTTTGGCCACCTGATGCAAAGAACTGACTCATTGGAAAAGACCCTGATTGAAGAGTCTTTTTCTTTTCTTTCTTTTTTTTTTTTTGGAAAGGAAAGATCGAAGGCAGGAGAAAAATGGAACGACAGAGGATGAGATGGTTGAATGGCATCTCCGACTCGATAGACATAAGTTTGAGTAACCTCCGGGAGTTGGTGACAGACAGGGAAGCCTGGTATGCTGCAGTCCACGGGGTCACAAAGAGCTGGACATGACTGAGCAACTGAACTGAACTCCCCCTTCAGGGAGCACTGCTGTGAGAAGAAGCCAATCAGGAGCCAGTGTGCACATGCAAAGTGCTGACAGGTGAGAGAGAGGGTGAGAGATGTATAAGGAAGGGTTCAACTCACAGACAGGACAGTCCAGAGGGCCTTCCTAGAAAGGGAAAGGAAGCCAGGCCCAGGCTGAGGCTTGTTCCGGGTGGATGTGTCAGGGATCCAGGGGCTGAAAGGTGGGGGCAGGGAGGATGGAGGGAACCACAGGAGAGATGCTGCATGAATGAGAGGCTCAGACTTATTCAAGACATTCAGAGGTTGTGGGGAAATGGAGACGGAAACAGATGGACACCAGAGAGAGAAGAAGGGTGGACCCTCACCTGGCACTGGGAGGGGTGGAAAAAGGGTCCTGCCCCCAGAGGAGCCCTGGCCTTGAGCAGATCTGGTTTCAGCCCTTGAGAGCCCTGGGGAGGACTGAGATCCAAGATTTTGCTAACCTTTGACTCACAGTTCTGTAGGCCAAAGTTGCAGGATTGTATGAATATGTTTTAATTTCTTTTATTTGTATGTATTTACTTTTTGGCTGAGCTGGGTCTTCATCACTGCTTGTGGGGTTTTCTCTAGTTGTGGTGGAGGCGGGGTGTGACTCTCCGGTTGTGCTGCACGGGCTTCTCACTGTGGTGGCTTCTCCTGCTGTGGAGCACGGGCTCTAGGCACATGGGCTCCATAGTTGTGTTGCACCGGCCTAGTTGCTCCACGGCATGTGGGATTTTCCTGGACCAGGGATCCAACCAGTGTCCACTGCATTGCAAGGCAGATTATTAACACTGGACCACCAGGGAAGCCCCTGGATCATAGGAATTGAGGAAGAATGTGAACTGGGTTCAGGAAAGAAGTTGATGAGGGCACAGGAGGAGGCAGGGCCTCAGGTCCTGGGTACTTGGTTTCCAGGACCCTAAATGATGGTATGTCACTGACAGCTGATTATGACTGTTGTAGGTCACATTTCTCTGGTGTAGTCATTGCACAACTCCCTAACTTATTTATTTCCCTTCCCCCTACAAACCAAACCTATTCTCTTCTTTTAGTCTCAACTTCTGCAAAGAAAGTTTCCCCTATTTCTATCCAAAAGTGATCACTCTCTCATATTTTCACAGCACTGTCTTGTATTTTAACTCAGTCGCATTCTTCCTTTTCTAGTTTCTGTCCATGGGTGCATTGTATCTCTTCCAAGCTCATTGACATCTCCATAAAGCTTGCCATGGTGCCTTTCCAATAGAAAGCATTAACTGAATTAATTAAACATTGATATGAAAACCTGTCACATATTTAAATAGGATAATATAGTTAGCATTCAGTTACCATGTAAATGCAACTTGAATTTAGGTTGTCCCCTGCCATAGGGATTGCCTGGCTGCCCCATTTCTCAGCCAGGGGAAACTCAAAGGTCCCCTACCCCAAGTCCTTACTTCTTCATGTTCTCCAAGATTCCCCAGCATTTCCAGACCTGTGTTGTGTGGTCCTTAGAGCTGACCTGAAGAAAGCATTTGGAGGAAAATGCAGGCAGCCATGGGGATCCGAGAGTGGTCACAATTCCTACAAGGAACCAAGTTCATACTGGCAACTCCACTTTCTCTGCTTGCCTGCCCTCAGGCAAAGCCCATCACATGTAGTTTTGCTGGCTTCATTCATGGTCCAGCTGCCCTCCTCTCCTGCCCTCTTCTTCCTTCTTTCTGCAGAGCACTAAGTAAATTCAAGCTGGCTTGTCATGCCAAGAGGGTTTCTTTTTCCTGCCATTTTGGGGCACCCCCAGTGCCCAGGGTCTTTCCTGAGGATAGAAAATATTTTTCCAAAGTATGATTTTTCCCCTAAAATGAATTCTGATGCCTAATGTAGAACCACTCCACAAATAGTGTGAGAGATGGAAAATGTCAGAGTCACAAACAGTTTTATGTATTTGGTTTAAAGGTGTGATGTCATTCTTAGTATTTCTGTGGTATCTACACTGAGCAAAATAAAGAGAAATGAAAAACTCATTCTTTCAGATTTTCTGCACTCAAAATTCCAAACAATTAACTTGCAGGCTTGCATGATTTTGTACTGATTTGGTAGAATGTGTGAGTTGCTCAGGTATTACATGGAGGCAATCTGAGACATTCGTCTTCATTCTCTTATTCCCCCAGGTACCATTTCCTAATAAATATATGCACTCTATAAAATCGATGTCATAAATATAGACAGCTGACTCATAATGCTAACTAACAGGATTTCAATCTTTTCTCCAAAGAATGTGCAAAGCAATTCAGCTCCAACCCAAGTGGGAAAAAAAAATATCTGAAACTTGTATTTTTAGCAGGCATCTCCATTATGTAAGAATGCTGAGAAAAAATGTAAACCCATACCTGGCATAGGAAAATCATCCAGAGGACATGCTCTGCCCTTTTGCCCAAGTGTGGTTATACTCACGCTTCCCAGAAAGGGAGTCATGATCAGTAGATCATATTAGTCATGATCAGTTGATTACCAAACACTAATTAGGGACCTGTTCTATACAGAGCCCTGTGCTTAATGCCTTGGGACAAATAATGGGACATAAGCCTTGGTGTCACACAAAATTACATAATATTGTTGCAGCCCTACAGTTGGCATAAGCTTCACAGTGGACTGTGAGATTATGAATAACTTGAAGCATATTGCATTATAGAAGCTCAGAGAGATCAATAGTGAGTCTATAAGCACTGAGAAGGTAGAGTATGTGCATGTGTGTACATGTGTGGTCTGTGCAGATGTGAGGGCCAAAAGGCTTTGAGAAAGAAACAATAATGCAAGGTTCATACATCAGCCGATCCAGGAAGTCATGAAATGGCCATGATAAAGGGCAGTGAGCTTGCAGGGAATTTTGCTCTGAATTCTAGTAGAAGAGTGATATGGAATCAGCTGTTTTCATTGGTGATGATACTTATGGCAAGGATTGTAGCCCTCCCTACAGAGCTCAGTGACTTGTTTGGCCTTTGCATCAGTGGGATGAATGCAACAGAATGAAAACAGGGCTGTTTAATCTTGCCTTGATAAATTATCCGTCAGAGTAGTGTTTTTCCCCGTCATCTTCCAAGCCCCACAATTAAAACCTTCCTTACCTCTGTTCTTCTTTTTGAAGCCCAGTCCTTTTCAGTGACCCCTGTTCCATAATTCTAGAGAGAAATAATGGCATATTTATATCAGAGAGAGCCATAGAAATGCTTCTATTCTATACATGTTCATAAAGACAAAAGTTTAAATGTATTTATAAAAATTTAAAGGATTAGGACTTTTAAGATTATGATATGAGAAACAATAGCATTCAATTAATCAGTAGCAGTTATCAAGGTGGTATAAGAAAGCAACAAAAATGTATAATAAAGAGAAATATAATACATTGTGGCTAGATTAATATAAACAATTTCCATTTTAACAAAGGTAAGTGGGTAAATAACATCAGATTAACGTAAAAAGCATCTTTCAGTCACACACTCATTCAAGATAAACATATTTTCACATGACACAAAAATGTCAAGAAAAATAGAACTAGCCCATTACAAAGAAAAATAAAAAGTGGGTCAGAATATTGATAACTAGATTACAAAGAGATATGTAACATGAAGAAGGGGTTGAGCTCTGTCAAGGATAAGAAGCTATGGGCAAAAGGAAAGGGGAGAGAAAAGCAGCAATTTATTGGTAAATCTGATTGGGAAACAAAGGACTACTGATTATTAGACTTTGAATTCAATAAATATGTGTGTGTGCACTGTAAGCAAGAATGGAACCAAGCATGAACAATCACTAAAATAATTTCTTCTTACATTTCTATATGTGATTATGTTATATAGATTGCCAATTTTTCTCTCTCAAAGCAGAAAATTTCACTTCATAGCAAGACACGCTAAAATAATTATATTCATCATCAGCAAAATGGAATTCAAGTCACCTATCTTCACTGGAAACCCTTATAGTATGATGGGGAAAAGTGGATATATTCATTTTTACTGAAGTATAGTTAATTTATAATGTGTTAGTTTCTGGGGTACACCAAAGTGATTCATATAGATATGCATATATATGTGTTCGTGCATGCTAAGTCACTTCAGTCATGTCTAATTCTTTGTGACCCCACGGACCATAGCCCGCCAGGCACCTCTGTCCATGGGATTCTCCAGGCAGAAATATGGAGTGGGTTGCCATGCCCTCCTCCAGGGCATCTTCCTGACCCAGAAATGGAAGCTGCATCTCTTACGTCTCCTGTATTGGCAGGTAGGTTCTTTACCACTGCCACCTGGGAAGCCCCGTATGCATATATATATATGTATATGTACATTTGCTAAGCTGCTTCAGTCATATCTGACTCTTTGTGACCCCATAGACTGTAGCCCACCAGGCTCCTCCATGCATGGCATTCTCCAGGCCACAATACTGGAGTGGGTTGCCAGGCCCTCCTTCGGGGGATCTTCCCGACTCAGGGATTAAAGCCAAGTCTCATGTCTGCTGCATTGGCAGGAGGGTTCTTTACCACTAGCACCACCTGGGAAGCCCATGTATATATACATATAAAAGTGTATATATATATATACTTTTTCAGATTTTTTTCCACTGTAATTTATTCCAAGATGCTGAATATTGTCCCTTATCTATTTTATATACAGTAGTGTGTATCTACTAATCCCAAACTCCTAATTTATCCTTCCCACACTTGCCCCTTTGGTAACCATGAGTTTGTTCCCTATGTCTGTGAATCTGTTTCTGTTTTTTTTTTTTATTTGTAGTTTATTTTAAATATGTAGCATACGTGATATCATGATATTTGCTTATCTGCAAAGGAGTAAGATACAAGTGCTTACTCATTAATAGTAAGCATCCCACTTCTGACTCCAAATGCTATACTAATCTAAGTCTTTTCATTATATTTAAAGTAGATATAAATGTTTGTATGTTTAGTTTGATGCTGTAGGATTCTAGGTCACTGCATAATTAGGAAAAGCCAAGATTAAGAATGGTTTCCAGAATATTTCTTCCATTCTTCCTGAATGAAAGGATTAATTTTCATAAAAGAACTTCATTGAAAGATGTCTTGCTCCTACTCAGTTTAACCCAGTAAGAGGGTCTCACTGCTTGTCTCCTCTTTGCCTGTACGTGGCCCCCGTGCATTGCTTCTCTACCACTCTTTGTTTCTGCACGATCTCTCCCTCTTTCATCCTCTCTGTCCCCATGTCCTTCTTCAGGTCTGACTCCATATTCCTATAACTTTCTAAGGAGGATGTTCTGCACACCAGCCTGGGTTCTATTGCTACTTCACCAGAGTGCTTAGTACTATACCATATTTTCATTTAAAAAATGAGCACAAATAGAAGAGAATGACTTGAAACTATGAGACATGCCTTGGGATAAATAACACTGGTTTTGGTGTTTTATAACCAACCAAGTCACTTCCAAAAGAATGTTCCAAATATTTGAAAAAGCCAGGCCTGCGAAGGTCTCTGAAAAAATCAACACGGTGGAATAGCTAGTTACCAACATCCAGGACTGATCAACCCAGAATCCACTATTTGATATTTGATCCTAATTATATCGGGACTTCCCTGGTAGCTTAGAGGGTAAAGCATCTGCCTGCAATGCAGGAGACCCGGATTCAATCCCTGGGTCAGGAAGATCCCCTGGAGAAGGAAATGGCAACCCACTCCAGTATTCTTGCCTGGAAAACCCCATGGAGGGAGGAGCCTGGTAGGCCATAGTCCATGGGGCCTCAAAGAGGCAGACACTACTGAGCGACTTCACTTCACTTCATATCAGAGCTTCCCTGGTGGCTCAGAGGTTAAAGTGTCTGTTTGCAATGTGGGAGACCCAGGTTTGATTCCTGGGTCGGGAAGATCCCCTGGAAAAGGAAATGGCAATCCACTCCAGTATTCTTGCCTGGAGAATCCCATGGAGGGAGGAGCCTGGTAGGCTCTAGTCCACGGGGTCACAAAGAGTCAGACACGACTGAGCTACTTCATTTCCTAATTATATCTAAGTATTAATAAAATGTGAACATGAGGAGATTTTGATGGAAAAAGTCAATCTAATTATAATCAAAGTTGGACTTTTTAATGACTCATCAGTCAGAGGGCTGAGGAAGCCACTTTGCACCCTGAGTTTATATTTACAGTCATGTATGGATGTGAGAGTTGGACTGTGAAGAAAGCTGAGTGCAGAAGAATTGATGCTTTTGAACTGTGGTATTGGAGAAGACTCTTGAGAGTCCCTTGGACTGCAAGGAGATCCAACCAGTCCATTCTAAAGGAGATCAGTCCTGGGTGTTCTTTGGAAGGAATGATGGTAAAGCTGAAACTCCAGTACTTTGGCCACGTCATGCAAAGACTTGACTCATTGGAAAAGACTCTGATGCTGGGAGGGATTGGGGGCAGGAGGAGAAGGGGACAACAGAGGATGAGATGGCTGGATGGCATCACTGATTCAATGGATATGAGTTTGAGTAAAATCCAGGAGTTAGTGATGGACAGGAAAGCCTGGTGTGCTGCAATTCATGGGGTCGCAAAGAGTTGGACATGACTGAGTGACTGAACTGAACTGAACTGAATATATGAAACTTCTATTTGAAAAAGCTTCAAAGAAAAACATCAGGCTATCTTACTCTGTTTTTACTTCTGAGAAGACAAATCAACTTATATTAGAAACATCATATTGCCTTTTTCTTACATACTGAAAAATCCATCAGCTAATTCTCCAATTATTATACTTTTTGGGTTTTACGCTAACATCTGCCAACCAGACCGTCAACGTCTAGTAAGTCAACCTCCGAGAGCCTTGTCAGAGAGAACAGATGCTGCCTGGCATCACCATGCTCTGCAGTTTGGAGCAAGCAGTCAGCTAGGCAGTGCGTGTTCACCCATTTTTAGATTGCACGGTAAAAAAGTGAAACAGAAATGTGGGAAACAGGAAGACCCAACATCTTGCAGAACAAGCCCTCCCCAGGGTCACTGATTCTCAAAGTAAAATCTGTGTTATGAACAGCTGAGTCTGTCCTGACAAAAAGAAAAGAAAATATTTAACAAAATTATGAGTGAGCAAATTGGAAGAAATAATAGAAATTGTTACCTGGGGATACAGGGTTGGGGAGACAAGAAATTTTGGAGAGTGATGTATTTGTGCATTATCTTGATTTCAGTAATAGTTTCTTGGTTATAAACATTTGTCAGAACTCATCAAAATTCTGTGTTTTAAAATATGTAGATAAATGCCTGTCAATTATACTCAAATAAAGTTGTAAAACAAAATGTGACAGAAATTATATCTAAACAATTCCTGGCTAATGAGTACATTTTGATGAAGAATCTTTAAAGTAACTTACCCAGCAAGGTTAAGACATCATCCTCAGTGGATGGACCATCATAGCACAAGGAGCATTAAATTGCATGCCCCATTACCAAGAATGAGGGCAGAGAAATAACTTTATCCGGTGAATTATTCATGTGTGGGTTTACTGAAATTTGATTTCTTTGTCTTAGTATAAAACTTCGAGTTGTCCCTTCCACCAGTGCAAACTGGTAGGAGTGGTGAGATTTACATGAAACGTTCTACCAAATATTGAGTACATTGACATTCAGGTCTTATAGAAAATCTTCCCAAGAAGAGCAGAAAGAACATCTCCAGTGCATTTCTTTTATGAGGCTAACCTAATCTTGAAACTAGTTCCTACTGAAAACTAAAAAATAAAGGAATATTAAAAGTCGATAATCACTCATTAGAAAAACTAAAATGTTGACAAAGTAACGCATATATATATGTATAATACATTTTACATTTTATGTTAATTTAATATTATACATGTGTATATGCATATATAAATAATATTTCATCACAAAATCATATTGATTTCTGGAATGCAAGAGTAGTTAACATTTGGGGGCTAAAATATCACTCAATTCTTAATCCCTTCAGAGCACAGAACTTATTTCCCAATATAAAAAATCCTCAACTAATGTGAGTCTAAAAATATGCTTACCTTCCCATTTCCAGCACACTATTTTAACACAGGAGATGTGCTAAATTATATTTTAACTAAATTGGGAGAATATCACACCCTTGTAAGTAGTGTGCAAATCTTGCTGAGCACCAGCAAAGGGAGGTGCTTCCTTGTTGCATTATAGCATCACGTTCAGGGCCATCCTACTGTGACACTTGTCCCCAAATCCACTTCTGTATGACCTTTCAAATTTATCATTTGTGTGTTTTCCCCTAGAATTTCCTAGGTTCTAAAAACTGGAAAAACAATTGAAGAAACAAGTTTGCCAAGCTCAATAGCCAGTGCAGCCATGAGGAAGGGTGTCCCAGCAGAGAGCAGCACCTTCTGGGTCCTTGGTCCCTTATGCACACGCTGCTCCCTGAAGCAGGTCTTTAGGCTGGAGGTACAGTTGTGTGAATTACTGGCTCTGCTAGTCAGGCCATTTTGGCCTCAGCTGTTGCCACAGCTTAGGATATCCCCAGCAGGGAAGGCACCCCATGTCTGCAGCGGGCTCGGCCGTGGTAAAGCCAATGGCTGCTCCCTCTTGAGCAGTAGTAGTTGTCCTGCTGCCCCTTGCGTGACTCCCCTCACCTGGGAACGGTGCCGCACTCAGAGCTAAGCACCGTCCCTGCTGCCAGAGGGCTGGACATTGAGCATTGCTGGTGGCTGGGTGCCTACAGGGCCAGCGCTCTCCACATGGTGTGTGTTCTCCAAGCAGAGGCTGTAGTCATGCCCTACATTCTGGGCACAGGATCCCCTACTGCAGTAGGGCTTACCCTCTCCTGCTGAGCTGAGAGCTGAGGTAGGGGCAGTTATCAGGAACATGGCATTATAAACATAGGAAGACAACAGTTTTTTTTGTATTCTTGTTAATCTGAAATGTTTCTATGGTTAACACATCTATTGAATTACCTGTAAAGTTTAACATAAGATTTTTCTAATATTCATTCTATGAATACAGTGAAATCACAGAACTGTAGATACTGGTAAAAAGTAACACTGAGGGTCATTTTAATTTTCATTATTATTAGAATGAAAAAATGTGTCTACTGAAGTCTAACCACTATGAAAAAAGGCCAGAAGTTCATCTATTCAACTGTTATCTTGTTAAACTGAGTCATGAATTAGTGAGAAGCTTTGTCACTTTTTGTGATATAAATTAATTTTTAAGCACAGATTAAATATTAAGAAAATGAAAACTTGAAACAGATGGCTAAAGCTTATCATATGAAAGAATCACAGTAGAGTTTCTGTGGGTTTTCATAAAATACATTAATTTTTATTTTACCTGCTGAGGACTAACTCTAAGACTTAAGAGAGAAAGTGCAGTGAGTGAATTTCTTCCATAATTTCCAAATGGCAGCTACATTTTCAAGTTCACCCCATTCTTCACTTCATGTTTGGAAGGACATCTGTGCATTTATTTCTCCGTGAAGAACAGTAGTTCTCTGCCTTTTTCCAAAACATAAACTGTACTCCTGCTCATGTGACCTGGGAAATTTTGAAGACTGCCTGCTCTCTATGGTGCAGCAGGCCCACTCTTGCCCAGGTTCTTTCTCCTTTGTTTCAGGTGTACAGCAAAGCAGTTCAAAAATAAATTCATTTGTGTCATATTTTAAATTCTACATATAAGGTATGTCAGATAGTATTTCTCTCCCTGACTACTTCACTTAATATGATAATCTCTAGGTCTATCCTTGTGACTACAGATGACATTATTTCATTCTTTTTTATGACTGAGTAGTATTCCAGTGCATGTATGTACCTCATCTTCTTCTTTATCCATTCACCTGTGAATGGACATTTAGGTTGTTTCCATGTCCTGACTATTGTAAATGTTCACTGTTGTTGCAATGACATTGGGGTGCATCTATCTTTTCAAGGTGGCTCAGTTGGTAAAGAATCTGCCTGCAATGCAGGAGACCCAGGTTCCATCTCCAGGTCGGGAAGATCCCCTGGAGAAGTGAATGGCAATCCCACCCCAGTATTCTTTTTTGGAGAATCCCATAAACAGAGGAGCGTGGTGGGCTACAGTTTATGGGGTTACAAAAAGTCAGTCACGACTGAGCAACTAAACCTACCTACCTAGCTTTTCAAATTAGAATTTCTCCAGATAGATTCCAGGAGTGGGATTGCAGGATCTTATGGTTGCTCTGTTTTTCCCCTGGGATCTTACTCCCTCCCAGCTTGCCTCATAACCACTCATGCACACATATGCATGCATTCACACATATGTATGCATTCATGTGCATATGAACACATGCACATATGCACACAAGCACTCATGAGTACACACTCATACATGAACATTATGTGTGCACACATACATGCATGGACACACAAATGCAGACATACATAGACACACATGCACACACACTCACACACACATACACAGCCTGTGCTCACACCCACCCCCCTGGCCCAATGCACCTCTGGTTCCATCCCCGTCTCCACTAGCCACACAGCCAGTCTTCTTTTAGCTCAGAAGCCAACTCCCTTGTTACATACACAGCTCCATAAACGCAGAGAAGCTGTCTTTTCTAGGCTCTGGCTAGCTTTTTGAAATTCCTCTAACAACCAGACTGATGAGATATGCTATGATTATCTCTGTGTGTCTTTGTTCACTAAAGTATCAACTCCTCAGGAGGCAGGATGACCAGGTGTGAACAATGTTATGTTATCTGTGCTGATTCTATACAACACGTGTTGCTAACAGTTCTAAGTGTTAGGGTCTCACCATCTTAAGAATCTCCTCCTCCTCAGAAGGTTTATATAGGTCTTCTAAGCCTCTCCTCGCAGACCTTAGATTAGCTTCAAAGCAACACTTCTCTGAAATCTCAAAACAGTTTGTGCCTTTTGCTTTGCCATTTTTGACATAATAATTACCCAAGAAGTTAAAGACATCTCAGTTGTGATTCTGGACACCTTCTAATTTTTGAAGTCCTTGGATGTTTTTGACCACAGGCTGTGTTGATCCCTCACATCACCTCCTGGTCACTTTGTGCCCTGTCCATGGTGCTGCCTGAATTTCTCAGGGCATAGCTTCTCCGCCCTGGTGGCTCAAACAGTAAAGAATCTGCCTACAATTTCCCCTAAAGTCAGGAACAAGACAAGGGTGCCCACTTTCACCACTAATATTCAACATAGTTTTGGAAGTTTTGGCCACAGCAATCAGAGCAGAAAAAGAAATAAAAGGAATCCAAATTGGAAAAGAAGAAGTAAAACTTTCACTGTTTGCAGATGACATGATCCTCTACATAGAGAACCCTAAAGACTCCACCAGAAAATTACTAGAACTAATCAATGAATATAGTAAACTTGCAGGATATAAAATCAACACACAGAAATCCCTTGCATTCCTATACACTAATAATGAGAAATAGAAAGAGAAATTAAGGAAAGAATTCCATTCACCACTGCAACGAAAAGAATAAAATACTTAGGAATATATCTACCTAAAGAAACTAAAGACCTATATATAGAAAACTATAAAACACTGGTGAAAGAAATCAAAGAGGACACTAATAGATGGAGAAATATACCATATTCATGGATTGGAAGAATCCATACAGTGAAAATGAGTATACTACCCAAAGCAACCTATAGATTCAATGTAATCCCTATCAAGCTACCAACAGTATTTTTCACAGAGCTAGAACAAACAATTTCAAAATTTGTATGGAAATTAAAAAAAAAAAAAACTCAAATAGCCAAAGCAATCTTGAGAAAGAAGAATGAAACTGGAGGAATCAACCTGCCTGACTTCAGGCTCTACTACAAAGCCACAGCCATCAAGAGAGTATGGTACTGGCACAAAGACAGAAATATAGATCAATGGAACAAAATAGAAAGCCCAGAGATAAATCCACACACATATGGACACCTTATCTTTGACAAAGGAGGCAAGAATATACAATGGAGAAAAGACAATCTCTTTAACAAGTGGTGCTGGGAAAACTGGTCAACCACTTGTAAAAGAATGAAACTAGATCACTTTCTAACACCACACACAAAAATAAACTCAAAATGGATTAAGGATCTAAATGTAAGACCAGAAACTATAATACCATAGGCAAAACACTCTCCAACATAAATCACAGCAGGATCCTCTATGACCCACCTCCCAGAATATTATAAATAAAAGCAAAAATAAACAAATGGGACCTAATTAAAATTAAAAGCTTCTGCACAACAAAGGAAACTATAAGCAAGGTGAAAAGACAGCCTACAGAATGGAAGAAAATAATAGTAAATGAAGCAGCTGACAAAGAATTAATCTCAAAAATACACAAGCAACTCCTGCAGCTCAATTCCAGAAAAATAAACGACCCAATCAAAAAATGAGCCAAAGAATCAAACAGACATTTCTCCAAAGAAGACATACAGATGGCTAACAAACACATGGAAAGATGCTCGACATCACTCATTATCAGAGAAATGCAAATCAAAACCACAATGAGGTACCATTTCACATCAGTCAGAATGGCTGCGATCCAAAAGTCTACAAGCGATAAATGCTGGAGAGGGTGTGGAGAAAAGGGAACCCTCTTACACTGTTGGTGGGAATGGAAACTAGTACAGCCACTATGGAGAACAGTGGGGAGATTCCTTAAAACACTGAAAATAGAACTGCCTTATGACCCAGCAATCCCACTACTGGGCATACACACTGAGGAAACCAGAATTGAAAGAGACACATGTACCCCAATGTTCATCACAGCACTGTTTATAATAGCCAGGACATGGAAGCAACCTAGATGTCCATCAGCAGATGAATGGCTAAGAAAGCTATGGTACATATACACAATGGAGTATTACTCAGCCATTAAAAATGATACATTTGAATCAGTTCTAATGAGGTGGATGAAACTGGAGCCGATTATACAGAGTGAAGTAAGCCAGAAAGAAAAATACCAATACAGTATACTAACGCATATATATGGAATTTAGAAAGGTGGTAACGATAACCCTGTATGTGAGATAGCAAAAGAGACACAGATGTATAGAACAGTCTTTTGGACTCTGTGGGAGAGGGAGAGGGTGGGATGATTTGGGAGAATGGCATTGAAACATGTATAATATCATATATGAAACGAATCACCAGTCCAGGTTCGATGCATGATACAGGATGCTTGGGGCTGGAGCACTGGGATGACCCAGAGGGATGGTATGGGGAGAGAGGTGGGAGGGGGGTTGAAGATGGAGAACACGTGTACACCCGTGGCAGATTCATGTTGATGTATGGCAAAACCAATACTATATTGTAAAGTAATTAGCCTCCAATTAAAATAAATACGTTTATATTTAAAAAAAAAGAATCTGCCTACAATTCATGAGACCTGGGTTTGTCTCTGGGTCAGGAAGATTCCCTGGAGAAGGGAGTGGCTACCCACTCCAGTATTCTTGCCTGGAAAATCCCATGGACAGAGGAGCTTGGCAGGCTACAATCCACAGGGTCACAAAGAGTCAGATATGACTGAGTTACTGACACTTTCACTTTCACCACAGTGCTGCCTGAATTTCTCAGAGAGAACATAGGTTCCTTAGGAAGAAGACACAGAACAAACTAGTGATAACATGAGATTTTATCTTCACAGATTCACAAAGTTCTGGTAAAATAAACAGACTTTCATGCATAATGTTCCCTTCCTAAATACATCTTCAGTGGATGCAATTTATAAACTGGTTTTGTCAGTAAATCATTTCACACATCCAAAAGAAAAAGAGGAAAAGATTGATTCAATCTTTGCCTTTTTGTAACATGATGAGAAATACTCACATTGAATCTTTGAATAAATTATTAGATACAGGTAAACCACTATAAAACAATTTTTAATGTAACTATTTATGGCCCTTAACTAAATAATCAACAACTAAAGAACAAATTTAAACAATGGGTAAACATAATAAAATTCTCCTCTCCAAATAAGTACCTTTAAAATTGGGCCACTGAGTGTGTGTGTGCTTAGTTGCCCAGTTGTGTCCAACTCTGTGCAACCCCATGGACTATAGCCCACCAGGCTCCTCTTTCCATGAGGATTCTCCAGGCAAGAATAGTGGAGTGGGTTGCCATGCCTTCCTCCACGGGATCTTCCTGAGCCAGGGATCAAACCCAGGTCTCCCACGTTTCAAGCAGATTCTTTACTGTCTGAGTCATCAGGGAAGCCCAGTTAAACATTAGCCAATGTGTAATTCTCTTAGGAAACAAATCAAAGAAAGGAAAGCAATATTAAACCCCTCTATCTCTCTCTCTTTCTCACACACACACACACACACACATACACACACACACACACACACACACACACAAACTCAACAAACTCATAAAATTATTTGCTTCAATAATTGCAGAGTTTAGAGCTTTAACATACAAAGATTCTTACAAATAAATAATAAAACATGAACAGAAAGTAAAAATAAATGCAAATATCTAAAGAGGAAAAGCTGAATAAATATATAAAATGTGTGCAACATCACCAATAAGCAGCAAAATGCAAAAATATACCAGATTCCATATTTTACATATCAAAAGGAACAAAATGTATCTAAATTAGAATGCTAATTTTGTCAAAAACACAGTGAAAAGAGACTTGTCATGCACCACTTATGGGAATATAGGTGTTAGAACACTGTATATTGCTTTGGGATTGTCCATCAGAGCTCTTTCAGAGTTCAGATCCTTTTACTCATTATTTTTGCAATAGGAATCAGCTTTACCTTCCTAATCAGAGACATGCTGCAATCTGTGTGCAGGTATGTTTGCAATGGCATCATTTATGAAGATGTGTATTAGAACAGCTGAAATGTGCAGCTTCCCAGGGGCTCAGTGGTAAAGAATCCTCCTGCCATTGCAGGAGGCTGGGGTTCGATCCCTGGGTAGGGAAGATTCCCTGGAGGAGGAAACAGCAACCCTCTCCACTATTCTTGGTGAATAAAACAACAAAAACAAATGCAGCAGGGGGGTTATGACACTTCTAAGGATGGATGCTCTGGGATAGCCTGGTAAATTTCCCCTGATGTGCCCGAATCTTCCTCATGAGTGTTCCTCTCCTAGACTATGGACTTCGTATATCTTAAGTTTCATCATGATCTGTGTGTCATTTTATGAAAATCTACATCATACTGTGTACATTTGTAGAAGTTCCTCTGTTAGTTACAGTCTCTTTGAAGATCATGAGTGGTTGATATTCATGCTACTGGTTGAGAATCTCAAAACTGTCCACTTAGTGTTTTTAGATGATTAATGTTAAATGACAGATATATTAGAACTGTGGTGATGGAGAAGACTCTTGAGAGTCCCTTGGACAGCAAGGAGATCAAACCAGCCAATTCTAAAGGAAATCCACCCTGACTATTCATTGGAAGGACAGATGCTGAAGCTGTAGCTCCTATACGTTGGCCACCTGACACGAAGAGTTGACTCACTGGGAAAGACCTGGGGAAGACTGAGGGCAGGAGGGGAAGGGGGTGACAGAGGATGAGAAGGTTGCATGGCATTACTGACTCAATGGACATGAGTTTGAACAAACTCCGGGAGAGAGTAAAGGACAGGGAAGCCTGTCCTGCTGCAGTCCATGAGGTCACAAAAAGTCAGACACAACTTGGCAACTGAACAACAAAATACTAGAATGAATTTGCTAAATTATTAAGAAATTCCCATACATAACCCTTGAATCAATAATTTAATAATTAAGGCCCCCAAACACCTCAACTTTTTATTTTGTATTGCATGTAGGTATTGAGTACACACATTTTAAATTTCTGTCCAGACTTCATAATTCTTCTGTGATATTCAGCATCTTCATGAATAGTAGAAATGCAGAAGACTTTATTTTTTTTCTACAGTAAAGTCAAAGCCATGAGAGCATATTTTTAGAAAACTCAACAGACAGAGCACAAGTATTTGAGCACCTAACCAGAATCTCAGGTTGTACTTTTGTTACTTATTTCTTATTATAAAAATGGTATGTATTAACTTTTTTCTAAAACCTTGAGATAAAAATTTAAGTAATTTCCCTGGATGTAGCTAACTTAGATTTATTAAAAATAAGTGCATTTTCCTATAGCAGACCTTCCTTCTGGTTGTGATTTTCTTGTTTCTGGAGCCTGTTTGCAGCTTTAGGATAGATCTGCTGGAGAAAAGCCCTCTCAGTATCTGTTTATCAGAAGATATCTGCATTACTCTTCTTGGAAGATGCTTTTTTGGATACACAGACCTAAGTTACTATATTTTCTCTCAGCACTCTGAAGGCACTTTCCCTGTCTTCTGATTTCCACCTTTGCAGTTGAGAAGTTCCTTAGCAGACAGTGTGCCTTTCTGTCTGTATTAAGATCCTTATTTTTTCTTTTTCCTGGAGTGTCATTATAACATACTGGGATGTCTGTTTCCTTTTGTTTCTTCTCTCAAATGGTACTGGTGCTCTCTGCATGTATGATCAGTGTCCCTCTGCAGTTCTGGTGACACTTGTGTCCCCTTGGGCTCACTGCTTCCTCTGGCAACTGTCTGTATTTCACGTTAAATACTCTCACTAAAGCCTTCATATCGCTTAATTTCTCTCCAATTTCCTCTCTGTCACACATCCTGAGTAATTTCTCAGACTTATCTTGTAATTCATGAATTCTCCCTTCATGTGAAACAGATCTTATTCTTAATTTGCTCATTGACTTTTTAAATTCAGCCTTTGTAATTTTCATTTCTATTTGTTCCATGTGTTTTCAGACCTCCTTAATTGTCTCTGGATGCTTGCTCACTTTTCTGTGGTGATATTTATCTCTTTAAATACTTCACATTTAGTTATTTTATAGCCTTGATTTGGTAATCCCTATTTCTGAAGCATTCCTCCCATGTCCACCAGGTCCCACCAGGACCACCATCAAAGTAAACATTTAGATTTTTTATTTCAACATGGAAAGTATTACCTACAATATATAATCTTTTTTATTAATGCATAATTCACTCGGCTCATTTGTCTGTGGGATTCATGTATCAGGGTTTTTTTAGTTGCTAATTATCCAACATACATAGGGCTATATCACAGTTTGTTCATGTATCCTGTATTAACGGTCACCTGAGCTATCTCCAGGTTTTGTTTATTACAAACAGAGCTTCATGAACATTCTTGTACAAGTCTCTTCGTGAACTTGCATTCTCACTTCTCCGTAAAAACCCCAGGAGCAGAATTACTGCTCACTAGAGTGGCTGCATATTTATTTTTATAAGAAACTGCTATGTGTTATTTCAAAATTCTTTTAACATTTTTATACTCCATCCAAAAATACGCGTGTTCTGTGTGCTTCTCATTCCCACCAACCCTCGGTATTTCAGGCTTCACTGCAGCGGCCACGCATTCTCCTGGGTTTCACCTGCTCGTCGTCCTGTGGAAAGGGCCTCATGCCACACTGTACCTGTGTTTACGGGCTGCTTGAAGATTTGTTACTGAGTTATAGCAGACTGTTGTCTGTGCTGGGTGCCGCTGTCCTTTCAAATATCTATTCCGTGAACACTCATTCCCACTACGGACCCTCCTTTCCCTTTCCTTAATGATGTCTTTTGGAAGAGATTAAAATTTTTTGATGACAGCTAGCTTATTATTTAACTCTTCTACGGTTATTGTTTGGGAGCTCTGTCTAGGGAATTCACCCTTCTTGTGAAGATTTTCTGAAGATTTATACTTCCGTGTTTACATCCATAATGCATTCAAAATTGATTTCTGTGTATGATATGATGTCCAGGAGGTAAAGTCTACTTTGGGGTGCATGAAAATAGCATAGTTCCAACACCATGTATTAAGGAGATTTCACTTTGCCTGTTGCACGGTTTGGCGTGTTTGTTGAAAATCAGTTGTCTGTTGAAGCACACGCTTGTTGGTGGGTTCTCTGCTCTGTGACTTTACCCATTTGCCAGGATATATGCTCATTCCACACTGTCTAGATCACAGTAACCTCTAGTGGGTCCTGACATCAGATAGAAGAAGTACCCCATGTTTGTTGTTATTTTTCACGACTGTGTTTGAATAGTCTCGGTCCTTTGTACTTTCATATAGATTTTGCAATCAATTTACCCATTCTTCAAAGTGGGCTTCTGAGATTCTGATATGAAAGGCATTAATCAACCTATAGATCAGTTTGTGGAGAACTGACATCTTAAAATATACTCTTCTAACTCTTGCACATGGTAAGTCCACCATTTATTTAGGTCTTCAATTTCTCTCATTAATATTTTATGATTTTTCAGTATAAAGATCTTACACATCTTTTGCTAAATGTATTCCCAAGTACTTTGTCTTTTTATTTTTTTTGTTTGTTTTTTGTTTTGTTTTGTTTTTTGTGTGTTTTTTATTTTTAATTTTACTTTACAATTCTATATTGGTTTTTCATACTTTGTCTTTTTAGAAAGCATTGTAAATTAAATGTTCTTTTTAGTTTCATTTATCAATTTTTGGTGCTCATATGTAAAAATACAATTGCCTTTTTTATACTGACCTGGTATCCTGAAATCCTCTGAATTTAATGATTTGTTTACCAGGTTTGTTGTGGATTATTTAAGATTTTCTCTCTGCTTAAAAAATTCTGTGAAAATAGAGTTAATTCTTCCATTCAAATACTCGTGCCCTTTGTATATTTTTCATTATTTATTGTAATATCATCCAGGGCCACTGGTATAATGACTAATAAAAGTGGTAAGAGTGAATATCTTCCTTGTTCCTGATCTTAGGGAGAAATAACTCATATTTCACATAACATGTGAGATTAGCTCATAGATAACCTTTACCAGGTTAAGTAAATTCCTGAGATTCTTATTTTCAACATTAGTGGGTGTTAAATTTTGTCAAGTTTTGCATCTATTGAAATGATTGCATATCTTTCCCTCTTCATTCTCTATTACAGTAAAACACATTATTTTATTTCAAAAAGTTAAATGTATTCCTGGGTTAATTCCATTAGGTTACAGTATGCTGTCTTTCTATCTATTGCTGGATTTAGATTGGTAACAAATCATTAATGTTATTTGCATCTATGCCCATGAGTAATTTTGGTTTTTACGTCAGTGTTCACGAGAAATATGCTTCTTAAATTTTCCTTTTCTTTCTTATTGGGACGTGCTCCCTTCTGCTCTGTTTGAAACATGTAAGATGGTGTTATTGCTCTCTAAGAGAATTCACGGTAACCCCCCCTGGGCCTGAAGCTTTCTTTTTGGGAGGATTTTTTGATAATTAGCTTAATTGACATAGGGCTATTTATATTTGCTGTTTCATCTGCAGTCAGTTTTGGTTAATTTTACTCTTCTATGAATGTGTCCCTTTTATCTAAGTTGCCTTATCTGTTGACATTAACTTGTTCAGAATGTCATCTTTTCCCCTTAACAGGTTTATTAAACCTGTAGTAAAATTTTCTCTTTCATTTCTGGTGTTGGTAATATAATACAATGCTTACAAAAGGAAAATAAGATTACTCCAGAGAGATTAAAGGTAAAATATGAGTATAGTTGTGCCAGGTGAATGCAAATGAAAACAAAACAGGTGTCACACCTTGATATGAGACAAAAGCTGGCAAAAAGGAAGATAAACTCAGATGGAGCACTTAATAATAAAGAGGGTTAGCACTTCATGATGCTGAGGGATACAACCACCAGTACAGAGCTAGCAGTCATTACGAACTACAACCAGATAAAGCAGCAGCATTTTTCATAATGTGGACACTAGAGTCAGAAACATAATAAGAGGCTCACTTATTTGTCTCAACATAAAACATGGCAAGGGATACAAAGAGAATAGAGAAGATAGAAACCACAAATCAGTAAGGCAGATTGTATTGCTGTAAATCATACTCTAAACCCACGTAGGTGGTTCTGCATTGTATCTGAAGAGCATTTCAGTCCATTTGGATAACATCACATATGAAATGAATCGCCAGTCCAGGTTCGATACATGATACAGGGTGCTCGGGGCTGGTGCACTGGGATGACCCAGAGGGATGGTATGGGGAGGGAGGTGGGAGAGGGATTCAGGATGAGGAACACGTGTACACCCATGGCAGATTCATGTTGATGTATGGCAAAACCAATACAATATTATAAAGTAATTAGCCTCCAATAATAAATTTATATTAAAAATGAAAAAAAAAACTTGGAATGACTTAGGTTACAGACAGAACTTCAGTGTCCCAAAGGAAACTAACAAAATCAACAATCTCCAATCATTATGAAAGATATTGAAAATTGGAATGGATATCAATTTTTAAAGCAAAAAAGCCTTCCTAGAGCTTTTTAAACTGCTAAGTTAAACCATGGCTAGAAGTGGGGAGAATTGAACACACACGTTTGAATAAGACAGGAAATTCAAAACAAAGTTTCAGGAATGCAGGAGTGCTTTAATAGTAGGAAATCTTTAACTTTTAGCTTATAACCTTTTACTCTTAAGAATTAACTCTTTTAATTTAATGTATTATAGATCTCATATTAATACAGTTAAGGAGAAATATGGTCATTTCTAAAATTTCTGAAAATGCATTTTGCAAAATCAGAACATATTATTTTTTCAAGTTCAAAACACTCAGTATGATAGAAAATGACAGCACTTAACAATACCTATAGAAACTATATATATGTAAGAAACTTTCTTTCAATAATTTTATTTTGATTATAGTTTTGCCATTGTTAATCTCAGATAATTTCTCATTGTTATATATTTTTCAGTTCAAATACAAATATGTTGTACATCCCCTTTTCTTTAGCATTGTGTGGAAATATGAAACAGTACAATCACACACTTATATGAGAGAAAGCTAAAGTCACTCTTACTTGCAGATGATATAATTATGTATAAGATAAAACCAGAGGAAATGATAGAAATGCACTAGCAAAAGATAATTTATAAGTAACATGTTATAAAATCAACACACAAAAATAATAACTTTTATGAAAGTAAAACTGTTGGTTGCTCAGTCCTGTCTGACTCTGCGACCCTATGGACTCTAGCCCACCAGGCTCCTCTGTCCATGGAATTTTCCAGGCAAGAATACTGAAGTGGGTTGCCATTCCTTCCTCCAGGTGATCTTCCCTACCCAGGGATCCAACTCAGGTCTCCTGCAGTTAAGTAAATGACACTTAAAGACATAATGGAAGGAAATAAATTATTTAGGAAGAAAGGAATGGAGGAAGGAAGGGAGGGGGAAGGAAGGAATAGGAAAGGAAGAAAGATGGATGGAGAGGAGGGAAGTACAGAGATTCAACAGTGAGCAGAAGTCTTATATCAGTGCAATAAAGTAATTGTCAGCCTCATAACAGAAAACCATGGGTGCCCTTTTGCTATCATAGTGGTTCTACAGTTGTTTGTTTCTGGTTTTGTTCTTTGCTTGTGATTCAGTCAGTGGTTTTACTGGGAGCCACTGAACTCAGCCCCAGACCTGCCTTTGCTGCACTGTCAGGACTCTTGCAGGGGTTAAAGGGTGTTTGAGCGGGACCCCTTCTGCTGGATCCCACCCACCAGGGGAGGATACCCCTCTTTGTCTCAAGATTACACCGCCTGGGCTCAGAGGAAGGGCGGAGGTGGTGCCCTTGAGATTGGACTGAAATGGAGCCTACTTTTTCCTCTGACATTCAGCTCCCAGTTACATCAGGATGGATCCAGCCTGATTAACCACTTATGAGATGTCAGGAAAATCACCAAATACATTTCTTGCGCAAGATTGCTCTATTTGAAAACTCTCAACCTCCCATTACCATGGAAACCACAAAGATTCTACGGTGGATTACAATGTGAGATTTTTTTTTACTTGGCTGGTTGTGTGTAATTAACTTTTGTTATATCATTTTTTTTTGATTCACCAGAAAAGGCTGCTATAATACTTGCTGTATCACTAACAAGCCCACATCTGAGCTCCGTTTGAAAGGAGGAAGCCCGGGAGGGAGACCGGGTTCCTGCTCTGGCTCTTCTGTGGGCTGTCATTAGCTGTCTGACTCTGAAAAACGTGCTTTTCCTTGGCCTGGGTATCCTCATGCGTGGCGGCTGCAGCAGGGCTGGGAGGGTGGGTGAAAGGGCTGAGGAATAATTCAGAGTCCTTCCTGGCAGAAGAATTCTGTGATTCTGCAGTTACTTCTCTTTCCAATTAAAACACAGTCACCATCACTGTCTGAGCACTTGAAATAAATGACCCCCACCTCCGCAGCCTGAATACTTTTCTCAGTGAAGTTAGCTTGATTTTCTAACTGGAGGATATTAAAGAAGTGTTTGAAGTAACTGATGTTGGACCAGTAAGTAAGCCAAAGTAAGCCAGTTGCCCCCTTACCCGGTGCAATGATAATAATAGCAACAATTACTATGATAATAGTCTCTCTACCACTTGTGACCATCCCTGTGTACCCGGCATGAGCTAGGCTCTCCACAGTGCTTGATTCAGAAAACTCTTGACAGGCGATTATCATTCTCCCTTCTCATAAGGAAAGTTCAAAAACCAAGTAACCATCCTACAGCCTCTGACTTCTTAACTGGTAGAACTAGATCTCAGTTCATGTTTGTTCACCCTGTTACTTCCTGTGGGGTGTTAGCTGTGTACTTACCACACAGAGTCAGGCATTAGTTCCACTGACATTTTCTAAAATTACTACCCTACAATTTATAGATAACCACAATTACATGCAACCACTTAATTTTGACCAAAAAGTTAGGAGTAACCCTGAAAGCTTACATTTCCAACCTTCTTTTGGTCATGACTAATGGAAAAAAAAAAATTCCAAAGTAAAGTGTCTCCCTCCAAAAAAAACTGCAAAATGTCAATTCTTGTCTAGTAAATATGACATTGTCACAAACGATCAGAGGTATCAAAGATGATGAGTTAAAAAAAAAAAAAAACCTTTGTGCACCTTTACATATACCTCCTACTCCAGTATTCTTGCCTGGAGAATCCCAGGGATGGGGGAGCCTGGTGGGCTGCAGTCCATGGGGTCGCACAGAGTCAGATGCGACTGAAGCAGTTTAGCAGCAGCAGCAGCAATGTGTGTTTATAGTCATAGTCTTTTCCTTTTCTGTAACAATGTCTTGGTGGGGTGGGGGGAGGGTTCATTGCACTGTTCCATTGTGTATACTTGTGTGCTGATTAATATGGAACTCTCAAAGGAAGTTCTGTCAATCACAAGTTCAGTGGTTGGCTCACATCAGAGAAATAACAGCCAGTCATCGAAAAGCATGGTGGCCTTAAATATCGACACAGACATCCCAGCAGTTTAAAAGGTCACTATATACAACCTAGTCTCCTTTTTATTATACTTTTTTTTTTTTACTTTATTTTACTTTACAATACTGTTTTGGTTTTGCCATACATCAACAGGAATCCGCCATGGGTGTACACGTGTTCCCAATCCTGAACCCCCCTCCCACCTTATACTTTTTATTTTAAAATTTAGCTGAATGTCTGTTAGATCTCCCTGTCTTTGAGTTCTAAGTGAAATGAGTAAAGCCTTCCTCCCAAAGTGAATGGGGAGCTCTGCCCCTGCCCCCAGTTCTGAAATCCCCCAGCTCCCTTCCCTGTGGGACTCCTCGGCCACCCTGACACCCGACCTCCTTGTCTTCTTGGCAGCGATGTCAGGGTATCAAGTGATGTCAGGTACCAAGCACGTGATGTTGGGGTACCAAGTGTGTTGGGGTACCAAGTGATGTCAGGGTACCAAGTGTGTGGTGTCAGGGTACCAAGCATGTGATATTGGGGTACCAAGTGTGTCAGGGTACCAAGTGATGTTGGGGTACCAAGTGATGTTGGGATAC